>NC_077228.1:290511422-290561422 GCF_027887165.1 Monodelphis domestica | reverse complement strand
TCCCCCAGAACAAAAAAACCACCACCAATAACAACAAGCTTGTATCTGTATGTAACATAAACTTTTCTTTGACTAACCTACATGGTTGAGTGAGAGGATTTGGTTAATTTGCCAGTTCCATTTTGTTTTCTGGTAACTTATGTGGCTTTTTTCCTGTCTTTCTTCTTGTCATGAAAATTTAGAAATAGAAGTCCTAAAGTACCCCCATAAAGGGGATCCTCTGAGCTTTTCACAGCCAGTGTCAATTTGACAGCATTGCCCTCTCTGGCTGTGAATCCAAGTCCAATTTTCTCTGTCTGCTATAGAAGGATCCTCCAGAACAGCTGACCAAGAAAATTGGACCCAGCCATGCAGCCTGACAGAATGATGATGCCAAACCTTAAGAAATGATTCCAACCAGGCTTGGATCAGAGAAGTGTTGGAAAGTGCATGAAAGATATTTATCCTGTGAGCTGTCCAGCCTGCTCCTTGGATTGGAAAGGTCTTAGGATGTTCAGATAAGTCTGAATTGAAGGACTGACCTTTTGCCTCCCATCCTCTCTCCCTCTCTCTCTCCCTCTCCCTCTCCCTCTCTCTCCTCTCTCTAATCCTCTCCTTCTCCCTCTCCTTCTCTCTCTAACCCTCTCTTTTTTCCTTTTTTCTGTCCTCTCTCTTCTCCCCCTCAGAGCCTAATGATAAAAAAAAAATGGATAATTTTGAATTCCATTGTTTTTCTATATGGAGATGTTTGTCACATACTGTATTGTTCATAAACTTGAAATAGATGATTTCTCAAAAGGCATGATATAAGATCTTAACCTTCTTCACCTCATCTCCAAACTTACCAGATACCTACAATTTGTCCCATAGTGTCAGCTGAGGTACATACCTATCAGTGGTATGACTGGAGAAAAAAGGAAAAACAAAAAACACACGCCTTGCCTGGAGGGCAATCATCCAGAGTCCCAAGACTCAGTTTCCTCATCTGTAATATGGGGATGATAACTTTTGTATGAATTGAGTTCAGTAGCCTGTTAAAGTATAAAATGTCCTAAGATCTTAGTGTCTTTTTAAGTTATTTAAACTTAAAATAGCACTAAAGCTTTTCTTATACCTTGTATAAATATCCCAAATCAAAATGGGTATTATTAGTGAGTTCCAGTGCAGTGTCGAAGAAGAGAATGAAAACAGATTTCTTTCAAATAATGCTCGAGGGTCTAAAACACCAGAGAGAGGGCAAATGGGTGAGGAATTCAAAAATATACACTATGACCTGAGGGGTTGATTTGGTTCTAGGGAAGAAAATTTTGTGATTTTTGCCTAGGTCCTTCCTTTTGTATTCTGCTAAAGCTATAAAGGATATTGCTAGGGAAATGTATGGCCAAGGGAGGGAAATGGGTACATGGCAAGGGTGAGGGATCATCAAACCCACATGCTAAAATGTTTTGCACATCATGAGTGGGGAATACAAGGAGAGGAATGCAAAGATAAGTCCCAGTGATGTGGGTGAAACACCACTGGTAGATTTATGGAAAGTGTGGACAAGAATCCATAGGTTAGGCTGGGTTACCCACACTAACTGGATCCATTGGAATACTAGTGCTAGCATTTGTTTTTCCTATCAAAAATCAATAAGGTGGCAGTTGCTACATTTTCTTTAAATAAAAAAAAAGAGCATTGGGTCTGGAGTCAGGAAGACTCATCTTCCTAAGTTCAAATCTGGTCTCAGACACTTATTAGCTGTGTGACCCTGGGCAAGTCACTTAACCTGTTTGCCTCAGTTTCCTTATTTCTAAAATGAGTTGGATAACAAAATGGTAAACACTCCAGTATGTTTGTCAAAAAGACCCCAAACAGGGTCACTAAGAGTCAGAAATGACTCAACAGATAACGGTGATTTCTGGAAATAACAACCTCAGTAGTTTCAATTCATCTTTTAACAAAGACTTAACTAGGTCTCTAAAAACATTGTAATAGCTAATCTTCATATAACATTTGCAAGTGATATAATTGATCACTTTATAATCTGAAATTTGCAAAATTCCACATTCTAAGGATTCTTAACCTGGAGTACATGAACTTAATTTTTTTAAAATAATCATTTTTCAGTCTTTTTGTAATACCATGTGTTTTATACATTAAAAGACATCTTTCTCAGAAGTCCATAGGTTTCATCAGACTGCTGAAAAGATCAATGAGACCAAAAATATTAAAACCCCCTCTTCTACCTGGATTATTTTATTTGAGCATCACAACTTATAAGATAGACGTTTCTGTTAACCACACTTTATATATGAAGAAATAATGACCTGCCTAGCCATCTAGTAGTTCCCTAAATAGTAAGTATTTTAATTGAGATTCAAGCTCAAAATGGAACTCAACATCTTACTGATTTCAGGCCCACTAGGTCCCACCGCCTCTCTGCAAAGCTTCTGTCTGTCTTTCATTTCATTTTTTGCTATTTTTACACATTCCAGCTGTGTCTATGTGATCCCAAAAAGCAGATGCAAAGTGAAAAATTTAGTCAACTATATCTGGTTCCATGTCATCCAAAAGGTATGCATTTCCCAAATGACATTGTCCCTAATAATGCTGTTTCATCATAACCTTATGAATACATTATAACTAAGTCCCACCATAAAGTCCCTTGATCCCATTTTTATAACATTATTCCTATGGACCCAGAGATGGTAAGCAGCTTGCCCATAATCAGACTGATAGCTTGAGAACTGGAATTTAAACCTAGGTCTTCCTGATTCCAACATCAGCATTCTCTCCATTAGATTAGATTGCTGCCTGTCTAAATGAGCATTTTCAAGTTTCATAGACCATAACAACACCAATCCAGTGTTGTGCTTGTAAATGTTTAACAGCTGGCTTTTCAAATAGACATGGAGCTCACTTCTAAGTTTAATCTCCGTTGTTAAAGTTATTGTTAACATTAACTCCATCAGTTTCTTAAGTCGAGACAATCAACAAAACAATAAACCAAGCCTTGATTTTGTAGTGTGCAGATTTCCAAGGTGTGAATGCTCCTGCTAAAAATTTAACCATCAGTTTTCCCAAACCAGCTGGTTCCGTCACTCTAGCCAGAGGTTCCTTCCTTACTTCTTTGTATATTTTTCATGTGCCAGAGAAGTGCTGCTCCTGAAAATGAAGATTGTAGGATAGAGCAGTATAAAAATATGGATAATCAGAGCTCTCTGGATTTTAGAGGTCATATTTCCAAGTAAATTTTGACTGAGTATGGAAATAATGGAGTTTGCTGTTAGATTTCTAGACAGTACCATTTTCTGTCATTAATGATCCTTAGGGGAAGAAAGAAAGGAAAAAGAAAGAGAGAAGAAAAGGAGAGAAAAAGAGGAGAGAAATAGAAAAAGAAAGGAAGGAAATTCTGAGCTATGCTTGAAAGAGTATGTTGGAAGCTGTGTTTTAAAACTTGGCTCCCCAGTCTCCATTCAGACTCTATGCCCTGGTAAGAGTATATTATTTTCTTAGCTCAAATTGCTGTTTCCAAGTCATTATTTCTCTACGATGAGAAAACAATATTGGGTCTTATGTAATATCAACCTCAATGAATCTGGAAGTGATCAAGGATTGGGTGGGTTTTTCCCCTTCTCTTTAAAAAAAAGAAGGGGGAATAAATTTGAGATTGTTTGCATATGGCTAAGAATATTTATGAACTATTCCCCTTGTTTCCTCATTACATATTTCACCAAGTGTGTTTGTGTGTGGTACAGGATAAATCTTTACAGGGGTGAGGGGATGGAGTAGTTAGAGAAACAGATATTAGTCAATAACCTGAGCTATTGGTGAATCACAGTTTTCTGGATATCCTAGAACCGCCCCCCCAAACCCTTCCCATTTTGGTTTCCCATGCCAGGACAGTTACCCAGCTCAAAAGAAGCCATTGGAGTTGGGGGAAGGTTTCAGATAGCAAAAGCAGAAAGAATCTGAGCAGCCTTGTTTGGACATTTTCAAAGCCTTCTTGCCACTCTGGTTTTGATCATACACCCTTCATATTTGCCAAAATGGAAAGTACAGCATATACTGCTGTTGTCATGACATAGGCTGAATAAAATAGTCATGGAATTCTTGGGCTGCCCATTTGAGACATAGCTAATGGCCTCAGGAGGAAAGTAGGAGATTAAAAAAAAAAAAACTCTCTTGGTCCCCATCCAGCCAACTCACAATTCCACTGGGTTTTACTTGTGTCATTGATCAAGACCTATTTCCATATTATTGATAATTGCACTAGGGTGATCCTTTAGAGTCTATATCCCCATCAACCCATGTGATCAAGCAGTTGTTTTTCTTCTGTGTCTCTACTCCCCCAGTTCTTTCTCTGAATGTGGATAACATTCTTTCTCATAAGTCCCTCAGAATTGTCCTGGATCATTGCATTGCTGCTAGTAGAAAAGTCCATTACATTTGATTATGCCACAGTGTATCAGTCTCTGTGTACAATGTTCTCCTGGTTCTGCTCCTTTCATTCTGCATCAATTCCTGGTGCTTGTTCCAGTTCACATGGAATTCCTCCAGTTCATTATTCCTTTGAGCACAATAGTATTCCATCACCAACAGACCACAATTTGTTCAGCCATTCCCCAATCAAAGGGCATCCCCTCATTTTCCAATTTTTTGCTACCACAAAGAGCACAGCTATAAATATTTTTGTACAAGTCTTTTGCCTTATTATCTCAAAAAGAAACTTTTAGACCAGAGATGCCAAACACACTTTTGCATTGCTTTGCAACCCAACACTTACCAAGTGATACTCAAACTAGATTAAAATGCAATTGGAAAATATTTAACAAAATAAATGAAAATACAGTTGAGCATGGATAATGTTAATATGTGGCTATCTAAGACAACATTCAACCTCAGGTATCCTTATGTATGATTTAGTGGCTCCTTTTCTTGTTTGAGTTTGAAGCCACTGTCCTAGAACAGTTATCTGCTCAAGCACATTCCCTACACCTCATTCTTAGGCCATTCCTTTTCCTCTCTATTTTATCATGCTTACCACCTCTAATTGTTCCAGAGTTGGCAATGGGGGTGAGAGAATGGACTGGACTTGTCAGTTCCAAGATTTCTTCCATCTATGTGTCCTGTGATTCTGAAATCATGGTATGGTCCTACCCACCAATGATAACTTCACTCTATATGGCAGTATACAATATGACACATCAGTTAAGAAACAAGGTTACTGAATCACATCCCTTCAAAACCTGTGAGCTCCATGAAGGAGTCGGGTATCTTCCCTATGGAATATAAGCAACATGAAATATTTCCACACTCTCCCTAATATCTATCCTTGAAGAGCTTATTTTTGTGTTTTTATATCAGTACCTAAAACAAAGGGCCAGAACATAGTAGGCATTTAATAAGTGTTTATTGAACATTTGATGTTTGAATTTGCATATTCAGTGCCTAGCTCATAGCGAGCAATTATTAATTTTTTGTTGGTTGATGATCTCAGAGAACTATTGATAAAATAATATTAAGTATTTAGTGTAGTTCTCCCAAGGTTTCCTTGGGGCTCTTCTTTTTTAACCTTTATCTTCCATCTTAGAATCAGTATTATGTATTGGCTCCAAAGCAGAAGAGTGGTAAGGTCTAGGTGCTGGGTGTTAAATGACTTGCCCAGGGTCATGCACCTGAAAAGTATCTGAGGCTCAATTTGAACCTAGGACCTTTAGTCTCGAGGACTGGCTCTCAATCCACTGAGTCCCCTAACTGTCCCCTCCTTGGTCTCATAAAGAATAGCTCTTTCTGGCATATAGGATTGGAACTATATCACAGAACTATGAAATGACCTGCTGGCTCCAAGTCTCAAAGTAGAATGTGGAATTACAGCCAAGGCCTCATGACTTTTCTGACTATGGGATCTTTTTTTTTTTTTGACAGAAAAAGGTATAATGGAAAGATCATTAGATTTGAGGCCAAGGCATCTGAGATTGAAACCTACAGAGTTGTGACATCAGACAAGTCACTTAAACCACCTAAACCTCAGTTTCCTCATCTGTAAAATAAATGGTTGGATTAGAGAGCCTCTGAAGTTCCTTATACCTCTAAATATATAATTCTGTGATTTAGTCCTGTTGTTTTTTTAAGAAGTCTTGACCAACAGTTCATGAGACAAATAGTCAAATGGCTTATATAAGCCTTAGTATTCTACTACAGCCAGCTGATAGGTGTCAATTAGCTACTCCTTATTATCCCCCTAAAAGGGGCAGAGGAACTTAGCAAATAAATCATGAGGAGAAAAAAATACAATAAATCTGCATCAAGTCCTCACTCCTTCCATGGCTTTTGAATAGACTTACAAACCCATGGAAGTCTAGACTCTGTGACTGATGGGAATGCAGGCATTTTTTCACATCACTGAATTTTCCTTCCCCTTATGCTGGAAACACAAAGCAGATGATGAAGCAGAAAGAATGAATGATGCACAAGGGAGAGGGAAGTATTGGGAAACAACCTCCAAACTTCAGCCAGTTTTTGAACATTCCAACAGGAATTCAATTGATTTATCCTGGGGTTGGTATCATTCCATTGTTTCTAACAAAAGGATTCTGAAAAGAAGACAAAATATGGATGTGTGTTGAGTGCCTAACAAAAAAAGGAGGGTGGAAGGGAGGGGGAACGGTAATCCAAAAGCAAAGACTTCCAGTCCCTTCAGCTCCTACTAGAATAAAGGTCAGGCTTGAATCATCTTAACTTATCGGTTCATACTCTAAAAAAAATAAACTCTAGAGAAACTGGGCAGTTGGGGGTGGTATTGATACCATGGATCCACTGGTCAATAACCAGAGTAGCTCTTTGCTCTGGTTGTGCCATTTTTTTGTAGGGACACAGGTATAAGACAGGCACACCTTGCCTAATGTCATTAATTGGTTCCATGAAAATGCAGTATTAGGTAAAGTAACTTTACATGGACTAGTTAATTCCATTGTTAGATCAACCAATTTGATTCTTTATCAAGGTTTTCTCTTAATTATTTGAGAGGCAGCATGGTATAATGAGAGGAGCATTGAATTTAGTCTGAGAACATGAGTTAGAATCCTACTATCTGTGTGATCTTGAGTGCTTTAAATTATCTTTTAATGTTTCAGTTGATCCATCTGTAAAATGGGACAGGTAGGTGGCACCACAGATTAAGCACTGGGCTTGGAATCAAGAAGACTCATCTTCATGAGTTCAGATTCATCCTCAGACACATCCTAGTTGTGTGACCCTGGACAAGTTACTTAACCATGTTTGCCTTAGTTTCTCATCTGTAAAATGAGCTGGAGAAGGAAATGAACAACCACTGCAGTATCTTTGCCAAGAAAACCCTAAAATGGGGTCATTTTTAAGAGTCAGACATTGAAACAACATTAGCAATAATAATAAAAGGAGGAAAGTCTCTTCTATTCTAAATCTAGATCCTATGATCATGTGTTGTTAGGATACAACTTTGGCAGGATAGAATAGAAAACAGAGCATTAGATGTGGTGTCAGGAAAAACTAGGTTCAAATCCTGCCTCAAACAATGAATCCCCGTGGGAATATGAACAAATTACTTAAAATCTCTGTGCCTTGGTTTCCTCTTCTATATAATGAAGAGGATGGGCCTAATGACCTCTAAGCTCCCTCCTTAAATCTATGATCCTTTCAGGGTATGCCTATGTCATGGAAGTCCATTCCCTCCCCCTCTTGAGTAGCCTGACCTGTCCGTCAACATTCCTCACATAACACAGTTATGCCAAGTTTTGCATCCGTGAACATCAATAAAAGTGAGGGGGCAGATCCTTTCGGGACTTTGGGGGCTTTTGACTTTTGAATGAACATGGGAATAGAGCAAGTAGGTAAGGGGGAAAGAGGAAGGGACTGGCAGGCTAAGCAACTTGTGGTCAGGTTACTTAGAGGAATGATGAGATTTAAAACTATGATTGTTTACCCTTTCTAATAAACCTTATAAAATATATATCTAGGTAGGAATATTCATTTAATTCTTACATGCCTAAGTCTAAAAAAAAAAAGGCAGGATGGTGAAACATATAGAAAACTAGCCTTAGAGTTAAGAGACCTGATTTAACTCCTAACTTGTGACCAGGAACAAATAACTAAACAAATCACTTGTGTTTTCTCTTCTGTACAATGGAGACAGTAATAGCTCACAATACTGTTATTAAAAAATAAATTAAAATATTTATTAAATACTTTTTTTGTGTGCCAGGCATTGTGCCTAGATGTTGGACAACCAGAAGCAAAGAATAAAATAATTCCTACTCTCATGGATCAAGAAAGCACAGAATAAACCAGAAAATAAAATTTAAGCACAAAGAATCATCATACCACACCTAGAAGAGTGCTTCGTACAGGAGAAGTGCTTAATAATGTTTGTCAAATTGAATTGAAAATACAAATCCTTGATATATCATCTCGGAGACATATTAGACATTCAGTTTTAACTCTGTTAGCACATTTATGATTTGGAGTATCTCATGGCAATGTTAGATCAAACAGTGACTTCATTTTGCTGATTATAAGTGAGTCTTGGAGATATTTGGTGTCTTTTTCAATGTCACCCAGCTTGTAAGTGACAGGAGAGATCTGAACCCACTTCAGAGTCAGTTTTCTTTTTATTGATAGACTTCAGAGGAGTCTCCTGAGTTTGCTTATTTGAAGGCTTTAGTTTTTGTTCATAGAGGCCAGGATGAGTTCTCTCATAGAAACCTTTTAGGCCAGATCTTCAAATGTACTTCTCCTTGTTTTATATCAGGAGTTTAATATGAGTTCTGAAGTAGATATTCTCATAGTTCCATCTATATCATACTTAAGATATGAACTACAGGAAATGGTCATCTGCTTTAAGTATTTCAATATGAATTATTCAGATCCCATGATCTTCTCAACCAGTTAGAGTCCATTGAAGTTTTTAGTCCCCTCCAACCTGATCTTTTGTCAGTAGGGGAACTCCTTGTGGGAAAACTCTCCATCAATGTATGTCCAAAACTTATGTTCTTATATAGTTGTTTGGGACACTCTTCCAGGATAGTCCCTTTATCTACCTCTTAACACCATTGTTTCTCAGTATTTTAAAAGTGCTAACAAAAATGAAAAAAAAATGTTTAAAGTACTGGGGTGGGGACAGCTGAGTGGCTCAGAGGGTTGAGAGCCAGGCCTTGAGGCAGGAGGTCCTGGATTCAAATCTGACCTCAGACACTTCCCAGCTGTGTGACCCTGGGCAAGTCACTTAACTCCCATTCCCTATCCTTACTGTTCTGCTTTGAAACCAATACACAGTATTAATTATAAGACAAAAGGTAAGCATTAAAAAAAAAAAGAAAAGGACATTGACAAAATGGAAAGCATTCAGGGGATGGTAAGGGGTGTTAAGATTATAACAGATGGAGGCACTTAGGTGACTTGGTAGATAAAGATCCAGGCCTGATATGGCAGGTCCTGGTTCAAATCTGGCCCCAGATACTTCCTAGCTGTGTGACCCTGGGCAAGTCATTTAATCCCCATTGCCTAGCCCTTACCCCTCTTCTGCCTGGGAACCAATACGTAATATTGTTTCTAAGATAGAAGGTAAGGGTTTAAAAATAAAATAAAATAAAGTACTAGAGTAATTTATAATACAAATAATACTTGAGATACTTAAGGTTATTATGTATCTTTATTAGAAGAAAGTAAAATGTTACTATTTTTTCTCACATTTTGGAGTGAAAGGAATTTTTAGTTATTGTTATGTTCATTTTTAAGATAAGAAGACTGAGGTGAAGTGATTTCTCTGGGTCATGTGGTTCAGTCATTTCAGTCATTTTTGACTCTTTGTAGCCTGTTTGGGATTTTTCATGGTGAAGATTCTGGAGTGTTTTGCCATTTTCTCTTCCAGATGAGGAAATTGAGGCTAACAGGTTAAGTGACTTGCCCAGGGTCACACACCTAAATAAGCGTTTGAATCCAGATTGACTCCAGATCTGGCACTCTATTCACTGTGCCACCTAGCTGTGTCTCTCTGGGTCATATTGAACTTGTAAAGTTCTTTGTGACTATGAATTATACATGTATATGCACACAAGCATGGATATGTGCATATATACACAAATCTATATGCATATATATTTATACAAATGTGTGTATGAATATATATATATATATATATATAATATATTTGAACCTGGTTCTAATTCTAATGCCTCATTCATTCAAACAGAAAGTCATTTGTTGACTTTATGCATTTGAAGTCAATGGGTAGTTTGGGATGGGACTAGACCTATGACTTCATTGGTGCATGGGACTCCCAATGAAGAAACTTTCCTTACTAGTGCAGATGAGTGTCTGCTCTGCCTCTGCTGAGATAGATAGAGAGATATCCAGGGGACACCTAGAGGGTGAGCTAAGTGCCCCAGGTTACAGAGCCTGAAGGTGTGAGAGATAAGATTCTGCCCCAGGCCCTGCTGTTTTCTTTCCATTAAACCACATTGCCCCTTAGCATCTTCATGAAGAAAATGAAGGTTTCCTGACTCCTACCCTACTCCATCCTCATCCTGCACCAAGTTGGAAGTCTTGGGTTGGAGACCTGGAGCTGTTTACTAGCCCTAGGACCTTGTACAAGTTGAGTTTCTGCTTTTTCCTCTGAAATACGTGATTCTATCTAGATTACTTTTGAAACCCCTTTCTAGCCCTGAAAGTCTTTGATATAGTGGAAGGGAAAAAGTGGACCTTTCTCTCTGTGGGGGTAGCTAAGTGAATAGAGTGCTAGCCCTGGAGTTCAAATTTAGTCTCAAATACTTACTAGCTCGTTAACCCTATGCAAATTATTTAACCCTGTTTGCCTCAGTTTCCTCATCTGTCAAATGAGCAGAGAAGGCAAGCTACTCAAATGTTTTTGCCAAGAAAACTCCAAATGTGGTCACACTCAGATGTGACTCAATGACTAAACAAGTAAAATTCTGTATGGAGCATAATTCCTTTGCAAAATGAGCTATAAACCCTTGGGAAAAGGTAATGGAGAGGATATCACTGTATGGCAATGCTCAATTAACTTAGTAGGGTTATCCCTACACACGAAATTAGTGTGATGTGATTTAGGTGTGACATAGAAGTTTTTAAAGAATGTCTGTAGTAGAATGTAAGCTCCTTGAGGGCAAGAACTCTTCCTTCCTTCCTTCCTTCCTTCCTTCCTTCCTTCCTTCCTTCCTTCCTTCCTTCCTTCCTTCCTTCCTTCCTTCCTTCCTTCCTTCCTTCCTTCCTTCCTTCCTTCCTTCCTTCCTTCCTTCCTTCCTTCCTTCTTCCTTCCTGTGACTAGCACATAGGAAGGGCTTAACAAATGGTTGCAAATGAATCAATAATCACTGCTTTTAGCAAATTAGCAAAAGCCTTTACATTTTAAAAATTGTTTTTGGTCTTGCCTCCTAGCTCTTGAGAGAGGCTTGACAAAGGCATTAAAGAAACTGGATGATTACCTGAGTATACCTCTGCCTGAGGAGATAGATGCTGATACTTGTGGAGATGATGAGAAGATCTCTAGGCGAAAATTTCTGGATGGGGAGGAGCTGACCCTCGCTGACTGCAATCTGCTACCCAAACTCCACGTGGTCAAGGTAAGATTCTGACTCTGGTCAAGTTTCTTCGAAAAGCCATTATGAGCAATGGAGTTCGGAGCTATGATTTTTCCTTGAGCAAGCTTTACTCCTTCATCTATGTTATGCTTTTCCTCTAGGTCCCTTTTCATCACTTCTTCCAGGTCCTCCTAATTCAGGACTATAGGTAGACTCTTCTTCACTGTTGTGATCCTCAAGTTAAGATAGAAAATGTATGGAAAGTGTTTTGTAAGTATTGCTATATGTCGGCATTTTTTGTACATCATTCTCACCCCATGACTCAATTTTTAGTGGTGAAGAAGAAGAGTGCAGCAAGATAAGGGTCCTACCTAGGAGCATTGCATTATATGTTGGTACCATGAAATCAGATATTTTATCACATATTAAATCAGAGCCTTATAGAGTTGGGAGGGACAATAGAGATCAGCTAGTTCAATTTCCTCCCACCCAGTGCAAGAATCTTTTCTACAATTGCCCCGATGACAGCCTGTGCTTGAACAATTCTAGTGATTGAGAGTTTACTATTTCACAATGCAAACTTATCCCATTGTTGGATCACTTTCATTGCCAGAGCCTTCTCCCTTATACTTAGCCAGAATCTCTCTCTTTAGCTCCCACCCTTTGCTCTTTGTTCCACTCACTAGTAGTGCAATACAGAACAAGTTGAATCCCTCTTCTTTCCTAGCATACAAGTTTTTGGAGCATAGGGATTTTTTTTTTATTTTTTGCTCTTATATTCCTAGTAGAACCTCTAATGTGTCAGATATTTCTTAAATATTTTTGGATGATTGATTCCATAAGACAGTTCTCCAAAGAATTGAAAACAGGAATTGTATCCCCTCCCCCCCCAAGTCCTCTTTTATCATGAATAAATCTTCCTATTTTCTTCAGTTCTTTCTAATGAAACATGATTTCAGGTCCCTCCACTATTCTGATTGCCCTTCTCTGGACATTTTCTGGAAAAATCCTAGAACATATCACTAAAGAAATGGTTCCTGAACATTAGGGAATTGGTAATTAAAGAAAGTCAATATGGCTTCATTAAGATCAGGTGGGGGGGCTGGAGGAAAAGAACATGATTGTTTTAATCCTGGAAAAATACTCTAAATTAATCAATTAAATAAACTTTTTTTTAAAAAAAGATCAGATCAGGGGGGCAACTAGGTAGCTCAGTGGATTGAGAGGCAGGCCTAGAGATGGGAGGTCCAAGGTTCAAATCTGGCCTCAGACACTTCCCAGCTGTGTGACCCTGGGCAAGTCACTTACCCCCCATTGCTTCATCCCTTACCATTCTTCTTCCTTGAAACCAACACACAGTATAGATCCCAAGACAGAAGGTAAGGGTTTAAAAAAAAAAGATCAGGTCAGATGCCACACAAACTTCTTTTGTAGACAGGGATTATTAAACTAGTATATGAGAGGAATACTGTGCATATAGTTTATGTGAACTTTAGCAAAACTTTTGGAAAAAGTATAATATGTAATTCCTCATAATAATAGCCAATAATTTATATAGCCTTTAAGGTTTACAAAGCTTACAATACAAAATGTGCATTATGTATTTGGCCCTCATAACAACCCTTTGAATAGGGTACTATTATTCCCTTTTTACAAATGAAGAAACTAAGAGAGAGGCCAGGTTCACACTTCTAATGAGTTTCTAAGACAAGATTTGAACTTAGGTCTTCTTAACTCTAAGCCCAGTTTACAGAGAGTTATGTAAAAGATAATGAAATAATACAATTAGAGTCAGGACTGTAGCTGATGGAGAGCTAAGGATTAGATGATCAGATAATACAATCAGATTCAGAATTTGGGTGACTGAAGTCAAAGAATAGTTGTTAATGGGTCAGTTCCACATAGCAAGAGGTCTCCCGTGGAGTCCCCCAGAGATCCATTTAACAGTTCTTTCAGTGGCTTAGATAAAGGCACTGGTGGTGTGCTCATCAGATTTGCAGATGATAACAAGTTGGGAAAGACAGCTCAGACAATGGATGATAGTGTCAGGATCCAAAAGGATTTTTTAGCTCAGGCCAGAGCAACAAGCTGACTCTAATAAGATGATATTTAATAGGGATAAATTTAAATTCTTGTATTTTGTACCCAAATACAAGTTGACAAGTGTAAGATGGGGTAGCTGTGGTTAAGCAGCAGTTTGTCTGAAAATATGACAGCTCTTGGGATTCCCTTCCATGCTATAGTGAGTAAAATAATGATCTGGTTTATGCACAGGTTACAAGTATGAAAAGCAAAGCAACTCTGGCCTTTGAGGAGCTTGCATTCTAATGGGTAAAGATAATAAAAATAAGAATAAGAATAATAAGTAAAGAATAATAATAAATAAATTATATATATATATATATATCTTTAAGGTTTGCAAGGCACTTTACATATCTTATCTCATTTAATCCTCACAACAACTCTGAAAGATAAATGCTGTTACAGATAGGGAAACTGAGGCTAACAATAATTAAATGACTTGTCCAGGATCACACAGCTAGTCAATGTCTGGGTCTAGGTTTGAATTCAGGATTTTAGTACTTTATCCATTCCCCTATGGATCTATTCAGCATCCCTGTGATGACCCCAAACATACTCTCCTTCCTTGACCACCAGTCCCCTATGTGTTACTCTTCTCACAGTGTTGATGTAGGGAAGGAGCAGCCTGGCCAGGGAGGGCATTTTGGACAAGGAATTCATAGAGGTGATACATGTAATCATAGGGAGGTTGAATTGGGACCATGCCCTGGTGCAGATTCTGTAGTTTCTAGTCAGCAACTCCTCAGCATTTTCAAGGTCCATGATCAGTGGGGTCTATAAACCTCTATTAATAACTTATGTTGTGCCAAACACTGTGCTAAGCCCAAGGGTACAATGAAAGAAAAAAAAACCCTCTCATTCTGATGGAGGAAATACCATGTAGACAATTACATACATTTTGATCATCATAGCTAATATTTAGAGAGCACCTACTATGTGCCAGGCATTGCACGAAGCTCTGTACCATTATTATCTCATTTGAACCTCACAGCAACCTTTGGGAGGGTAGATGCTATTATGAACCCCATTTTACAGATGAGAAAACTGAGATGAACAGAGGTTAAGTAATTGGCCCAGGTCCACAAAGCTAGTAAGTATGTAAGGCTGGATTTGAACTTGGATCTCCTTGATGGTAATCTCAGAAGGAAGGAGATAGCTTCTAGCCAGAAATTATGAATGAACCAGATATGCCCATATGGGCTGGACAGACCACCATGACTGACTTCCTTCGACTTGCTTCAAAATAAGGGTTTGGGGTGGATCCAGCAGTCATCTGTAGTTCTAGCCAGAGTCTGTTTCTTTACAGTTATCAGCAGACTCCTTGCCTTCCAGTATCTTTCCTAAGCATTCTTTTATCTATTTTTATCCTGAAGGATATTTGATCCTCTTAGGAATGCAAGAATTCCAGTCCAATGTGTGTAACCAGAATGAGGTGAGAGGAGAAAGGCAGGATGAGGAGCCGGGCATCTGGGTATTCTTACCCCGTCTCTACCACTAGCTAGATTTTAGGGCCCAAGGCAAGTCCCCAAACACCTGTAACATTAGGGAATTCAACAAGATCCATTCATTCATCCAGCCTCCTCACTGTATAACCCAGAGATTATTGAATAGCTGCAGTGGGCAAGGCGGGGTGTTCAGTTCTGCTCTCTCTCTCTGAGATCCTTTCCTGCTCCCAGAGTCTACTCTAAGGCTTCCTTCTTGGGAAAAGCTTGAGGCCCCCTCCTGTAGAAATGAGGGATGGGACGGGAGGCAGGATGACCGATGGCGGGGCAGAGAGGCCGGGCAGCCCATCGTGTCTCCTTATATTCTTGCTGATCCCGTTTATCAGATCCCAGAAACCTGGCAAACTTCTGCAAGTCAGGAAAGCTCGAGGCAGCAGCCAAGTCATGCCTTCAGTTTGGCTTCTGAAGCCAAGACTTCATCTGGGCGGTGGGAGCTAACTGTTTTCATATGAAAAAGCAAATTCAGAACATGAGGCAAAAAACGTCCCCGTGCACGTCAGAAAGTCATGTGCGTACATTCTCTTTCCCTTGGCTTCCCCCCAAGCTGAAGTTCATCCTCATACATGGAAGCTGAATGGATCTGACCCAAGCTCTCAGCAAAAACCTGGTTTGAACTTTCATTGTCTGAAACACTTCTAGCTCCCCCCCTCTGGGAGTCTTAATAAACAAGGAGACAAATCAGGGCAATTCTTTGTGAATTCATTTAAGCCCCTGAGAGAGCTTGCAATGAAGGCAGTAAGGGTTGAAGTCCTGCTGCTGCCTCTATTTGTGTGACCTTGGGCTAGTCACTTAATTGCCTGGAACTTAGTTCCTTCATCTATAAAATGAGAGAATTGGCTTTTGTTGTTTCCTTGTGTCTGAGGCTTTATGACCCCATTCAGGGTTTTCTTGGCAGAGATCCTGGAGTGTTTTGCCATTTCCTTCTCCAACTCATTTTATGGATGAGTAAACTGAGGTCAGCAGGGTTAAGTGACTTGATCAGGGTCACACAGCTAGAGTGAGAAGAGATTTAAATTCAGGATGATGGGTCTTTCTGATTCCAGGGTTGGCAATCTTATCTACTGCACTGCCTAGCTGCCAAGGAAGCTCACTTAGCAGTATGCTTTACAATGATCACTCTACCTTTATGTCTCAGCATCCTCTGATATCCTATACATTTTTTTTTTTACTTTGGAGAAAATTCTTTCAAAACTTTCCAGGTAACTCTACTTTTCATCAACAGCTCTTCCTGATTTTAACTCTTGGAACATCATAGCCCCTCCTGAATAAGGTGATCAACTAAAATGTGATTGACTGCTCTGATTTTTTTAAATGTTTAATGTTATTTAATTAATTAATTTAGAATATTTTTCTATGGTTACAAGATGCATGTTCTTTCTCTTCCCTCCCCTAGCCAACACACAATTCCACTGGGTTTTACATGTGTCATTGAACAAGACCATTTCCATATTGTTGATAATTGCACTAGGGTGATTGTTTGACTGTTCTGACTGACTCGGTTTTTGAACAATGTCTTCTCAGCTCCTCAGTGGCCTCTTCCTTCTGACTCGAAGACTAGAGGGTGGAACAATAAAATCCTCCCTAAGCTTTCCTCCATAGAAGACTCAAAACTTTTAGAACTTTGTTGGCAACTCTTCATTTTCCATCAATAGCTCTTCTTGGTCTCAAACGTTATGTCCCTTATTGGTCCTCCCCCTTTTTTAGCTCCCTTTTAGATGTTGTCTTCTCCCATTAGATTTTAAGGTCATCATGTTTTTTTTTTCTCATTTGTGTCCCCAAAGTTTAGCACAATGTTTGGCATGTAGTAGTCATTTATTAAATGTATATGGAAGTATTGAACGCTAAATGTTTTTAATTATTAGAAAAACCTAAATCTTTCTCCTGGAAACTTCTACCTCTTTTCCATAGTTCTGCCTTTTAAGGTCCAAGCAGAACAAATCTGATTCTTTAAAATGCTTGAGGGGCAGCTAGGTGGTACAGTGGATAAAGTACCAGTGGAGTTAGAAGGACCAGGGTTCAAATCTGACCTTACACACTTCCTAACTGCATGACCCTGGGCAAGTCATTTAACCCCATTTGCCTAGCCTTCGCCCTTCTGTCTTGAGAGCTAAATACTAAGATAGAAAGTAGAGTTTTAAAAAATAAAATAAAATCCTTGAAGATAGCTATTACATTGCAAGTCCATCGGGATAAACACCACTAATTCCCTCAGAAGATTCTCCAATAGCATAGAGTCAAGACCAAAGAAGCCTGGGAAAGAACCAAGTGGACCTGGGAGAGATCATACACATAGTATCAGAAGCAGGATTTGAGCCCAAGTTCTTTCCCTCCAGAACCACTGGTCTTCCTACTAGAGTGTTACCTCCCATAGCTCCTTGTTCATTAGATGTTGGTGGGATTCTGTGGATTCCATCTCCCTCTGCTGCCCTTTTTTCCCCACCCACCCCTAATTGGAAAGAACAAGAAAACAAGGCTATTGTAACAAATAAGCATGGTTGAGCAAAACAGTGGCATTGTCTAAAATATATATGTTCTCGAGAACAACTCCATGGCTTAGTGGATTGAGAACCAGCCATAGAGATGGGAGGTCCTAGGTTCCAATCTGGCCACAGACACTTCCTAGCTGTGTGACCCTGGGCAAGTCACTTACCCCCCATTAATTCAGCCCTTACCATTCTTCTGCCTTGAAAGCAACATACAGTATTGGTTCTAAGACAGAAAGTACAGTTTTGGTTTTTATTTTTAATAAGCATATATGTTCTCTGGATGCTCTTTAGCTTATTTAAGTAATTCCTAAAATGTGATCCTTAGAATCAAAAGCAGCAGTTCAGATGTGGTTGAAGCAAAGGCAGAGGACAGTGAGATGGCCACCTCCTTCCTCCTAGACATGGTGCCTCTCAGTTCATCCTGATTTTTCAGCATTCATTTTTCCTTATTGCTATATCTCACTCATATGAAGTTTGCCCTTTACTAAAGATTCCCAAATCTTTTTCAGTGGAACTACTGCCTAGCAACATTTCTCTAGACTTATTACGTAAAGAGTTAATTTTGTGAACCCAAATTATGACTCTTAATTTCTCACTAAATTCTCTCTTCTTAGATTTAGACCAGGGGTCAAATCAAGCCTACTCACCTGTTTTTGTATGGTCTGCAAGCTAAGACTTTTTTATTTTACTTTTAAATGCAATAAGATTTGATTTTAAAATGTAAAAATCATTCTTTGCTCTGATCTACATAGATACAGATGGTGGACTGAGGTCCACAAGGTGTACTTTGCTGACCCCTGGCCTTGTTTAGTTCCTCTTGGTTTCAGATTTATAGCAAGTGTCAAGGCTGTCTTTTCTTTCCAGTTTTTTGTTATATAGCAAGCCAATGTAACACATTTTAGACCTAAAACACTCAGCTTCTTGATGATTCCAGGGACCCTGGGATTCTATGTGGTCTTTAAAGCTTCATGTTTCACCTTGAAAGAAAGCCTGAAGGAAAAGATCTTCCATTACATGTTGGATTGATGTAAAGTAATTCTATGTCCTTTGCATGCCTCCAAATGCACTTACAGTATAGAGATGATGTTTTTAAAAATGAGAAATCTCTAGCCCACCTGCAATGGAGAGTAGGTTTTTCTCTGATTTTTAAAAATTTGTTAAATATTTCCAAATTGCAGGTAAAGTTTTTTTAAGGCTCATTTAAAAAAAAGAAAAACCATGAGTTCCAAATTTTCCCTCCCTCTTGCCCTTCCCCTACCTATCAAGAGAGGAAACAATATGATATCAATTATACCTGTAAATTGAAACAAAGCCCATTTCCATATTAACCATTTTGCAAAAGAAAACACACAGAGACAACAAGAAAAATAAAATTTAAATAAACTATGATTCAGTCTGTACTTAGAGTTCATCAGTTCTCTCTCTGGATAGTTAATATCTTTTGTCATGGAATCTTTGAAATTGTCTTCCATCATAGTATTGACCAGAGTATAGCTTAGTCTTATAAAGTTGAGCATTATTTCAATATTGCCGTTATTGTGTAAAATGTTCTCCTGGTTCTGCTCATTTCACTTTGGATCAGTTCTTATAAACCTACCAAGTTTTTTTTTTCTTAACCCTTAACCATCTGTCTTAGAATCAATACTAGATATCAATTCTGAGGTAGAAAAATAGTGAATGTTAGGCAATGGATGTTAAATGACTTGCCTAGGGTCTCCTAGCTAGGAAATGTCTGAGGCCAAATTTGAACCCAGAACCTCCTATTTCTATGCCCAATTCTCAATCCACTGAGCCACCTAGCTGCACCCCAAGGTTTTTCTGAAACCACCCTGCTCATCATTTCCTATAGAACAATAGTATTCAATCATAATCATATTTATCACTAACTTGTTCAGCCATTCCCCTGTTGGTGGACCTCCCTTTAATTTTGAATGCTTTGTCACCACAAAAAGAACTGCTATAAATATTTTTGTACAAATGAGTCCTTTTCTCTTTCCTTTGATCCCTTTGGGGTATAGACCTAGTAGTGGTATTGCTGGGTCAAAGGGTATGTACAGTTTTATGGCTCTTTGGGAAGAGTTCCAAATTAGTCTAGAAGACAGTTTTCAAAATGATATTATTTTAAGAAAATTTAAAAATCAATTTGTTGTAGACATTTTTTCCTATCTTTGATTAGAATAGCTATGCAAGAACTCTATAATTACTTGCTTTAATTAACTCCTACTTTTCCCAATGACCCTGGGTTTTATGATAGATACTAGTAATATTAGCAGGTATACTTGACCTAGGCAAAACAAGGCAGGTCTGGCTTTGCCACCAACTTGCTGTGTGGCCTTTGCCAAATCAATTCAATTCTATTTTCTTAAATTTTCATCTCTGTAAAATTAGTGGTAGCAAAGCATCACCTGAATAAGATTTCTAAAGTGTCTACTATGTGCAAAACACTTAGGGAAATTGGGCAAAGTAACTTAAGGATAGCTTTTTGGGGTGTAAACATTTTATTAATTTCAAACTGTTATGAATAAATATTTTTCTATTTATGTAAAGGTGAAAAAACACAATAAAAAGAGCCCCAGTTGGCTAATCTCAGCTCTCTCCCTATTTGTCTATATAACTTTGGGCAAAAGCACTTCCCATTTTGGACCTCAGTTTCCTCACTTGTAAAATAGATAGAGGAAAAGGTACACTAGTTGTTCTCCTATGATCCCTTCTAATGCTGACATTCTAGGACTTTGCTATGAAACTAGACCTGCCTTGTCTTCTGGTTGTACACAAAGGATCAATGATAACAAATACAAGTTTCTTTGTCTCAAAAAAAAATAGCATGCAGACACAACCAAATCAGAATTTTCTTTTATTTGAGTAGTTGCTATGTTATCTGCCAGAAACAAGAGTGGTGAGAGATCAGAGAGGGCTAGGTATTTGCCTAGCAGCCCATAGACAACATACTTTCCCTTTCATTTAAATGATTTTTAGGAAGGGTGATGCATACTGTATACTGGCCACCAATTTTACTCTCTCGTAGTCATAGTGACTGATCTATACTCATTCTTTTCATATTTAGTGGAGAGAAAACACATCACTCTCCTCTTAACCTTATACTCCTCAAACTTACTTTTCTTTCAGAATTCTTCATTTTAGGAAAAACATGAGTCTGCCTCACAAATTCAAATTTTCAATTCCTTAAAATGATTAGACAGTTTCAAACATTCTCTTTATTTCTCATGATTTTGTTTTATTTTTCAACTGTATCTAGGAAAGACAACCTGGCCTTGTAGGTCAGGTACTTGACTTGGAGAGACAGGAAGATCTGAGTTTGAATCCTGTCTTAAACATTTGCTATCTGTGTCACTTGTCAGTTATCTCTGGGGTTCTTAGTTTTCCTTATTTGTAAAAATGAGGTCAGACTCAAGATCAGACTTGGAACTCAAAATTGATGATCCTATAACATTCAATTTCACTGATGTTGGGATCTCCTAGGAAAGGTTATCCCCTTCTCTATAATTTACAAGCTTACCTCATCTCTGAAACTTAATTTGTAAGGATAATTTTAGGGTTGTGACTAATCTAAATTAATTTTGGTCGCCAGGAAATATCCCAAATAAAATACCCAAGTCAGCTGGAAATTTATGGTGATTTTAATTAATTTAGAGGAAAGAAATTAAGGAGAAGGGAGAGGGAAAAGGTGTAGGATTTCTTCCGCCTGGCCTATGCCAGGGAGATTAGAGGCTTTCTCTAAGAGGATAGTGTTTAGAAGGTAAAGGAGAAAATATCAGCCTAAACTCCAAGAGAGCTCAGCTAAGATGCCTGAACCTGAACTAGCCATTCAGCTTCTCCCAATATAATATCAAGAAAAACTCACCACCAAACTGGACAATAGCTGCCACCACGCCAAGATGCCAAAATGCTCAGCATGCTCCCAGCCAGAGACTTCTCCGCTACCAAAGAGGCTGGAGAGAGGAAGTGATGCGAAATATATAGATGGTTTTACATCACTTTCCTGTATCTCACATGTACCAATGATATCTTAGGCTTGACTTAGGACAGCCCAGGGGTCTGTCAGTTGTTTCTGATTTGTCATTGGCTAGCATATGCCTATCATAGGCCATCCTTCTCAATGCTTAATCCTTAAGTATGGGTATAGACATTCCTAATTTTGTTAGACTAAGTAGGGTAGAGTAATCTAAAAGTTCATACTTTCCTGGAATGTTGCCTGAAGTAGGTAGAAGAAGATTGAGTGACTTACCTGGAATGCCACCTACAGTGTGTGTCAGAGGGGAAACTTGAATCTATATGATCCTGACTGCAAGGCTATCAGTCAAGTGAATGTGACAAATTACTTATCATCTCTCCAGCTAAGAAGGTTAGATCTTGGGTCACTGAATATTCTGCAAAGTCTTCTTTTCACCCAGAAAACCCTACAAACCCTACAAAAAAAAAAGTAGTAATAACCATTTAAAAAATAAATAAATAGAAAACCTCATGCAGATGCTCTAAGCACTGCTTTAAGAGGGAACTCAAGGGCAAGGAAGGGTGGTCAGATAGAGGAAGAAAACCATGAGAGTGTCACAAACACCTAGAAAAATGACACTATCAAAGTGAAGAGGGCAACCAATGGTGCCAAAGGCTGGACAGAGATAAATGTCATATAAAAAAAGAAGCACCCCTATTCTTAGTGGCTCCAGAGTACATTTTATATGTTCTACCTTCAGTCACTCTAATGTTCATAATCTTGATGTTCTGGCAAAACTGACTTACTTTGTTCTCCCAATTCATCATTCTGCCTCCTTGCCTTTGCACAGGTTGTCTCCCCTGTCTAGAATATAGTCCTTCCACACCTCCTCCTCTTTCAATCATTAGCTTTCTTCAAGGCTTTAATTCAGAGGCAACATTTTTATGACCCTTGTCATTAATGCTCCTTCATCAAAGTAGCTTGAATTTTCTCCCAATTTATGTTCCCTAAATAGGATGGAATCCTCATTAGGCTGGGGACTATTTTTCATCTTATTTCAGAATTCCTAGTGCCTAGCAAAGTTCACGGTACAATAGAGAGACGACTGGATTTGGAGTGAAAGAACCTGGATTAGAATCTTGCTTCTGCTATTTAATATCTTTGGCAGTCATTTAATTTGCTTCCAAATCCTTCTCTGAAAGATGAGGGAATTGGATTAAATAACCTCTAGGGTTCCATCTGGTTCTAAAACAGTAATTCTATGGGTTTTAAAAATTTGTTTATTTTTATTTAATTAATTTAGAATATTTTTCCATGGTTACATGATTCATGTTCTTTTCCTCCCCTCCTTCCTCCTGCCTCACATAGCCAATATGCAATTCAACTAGGTTTTACAAGTATCATTGATCAAGGCTTATTTCCATATTATTAATATTTGCAATAGAGTGATCATTTAGAGTATATACCCCCAATCATAACCCCATTGACTCATGTGATGAAGGAAATGTCTCCCTTCTGTGTTTCTACTCCCACAGTTATTTTTCTGAATGTGGATAATGTTTTTTCTCATAAATCCCTCAGGATTGTCCTGGATTATTGCATTGCTGCTAGTAGAGAAGTCTATTATTTTCGATTGTGCCACAATACATCTATCTCTGTATATAATGTTATCCTGGTTCTGCTCCTTTCACTCTGCATCAATTCTTTGAGGTCTTTCCAGTTCACATGGAATTCCTCCAGTTTATTATTCCTTTGAGCACAATAGTATTCCATAACCAACAGATACCACAATTTGTTCAGCCATTTCCCAATCGAAGCACATCCCCTCATTTTCCAATTTTTTTGCCACCACAATAAATATTTGTGTACAAGTTTTTTTTCTTTATTATCTCTTTGGAGTACAAACCCAGCAGTTGTATAGCTGATTCAAAGGGCAGGCAGTAATTTAAAGCCTTTGGGGAAGAATCACAACTCTACTAGCAGTGCATTAGTGTCACAATTTTGCCACATTCCCTCCAACATTTATTACTTTTCTTTGCTGTCATATTAACCAATCTGCTAGGTATGAGGTGGTACCTCAGAGTTGTTTTGCTTTGCATTTCTCTAATTATAAACGATTTTGAACACTTTTTCGTGTGCTTATTGATAGTTTTGATTTCTTTATCTGAAACTTGCCTATTCATGTCCCTTGCCCATTTATCAACTGGGGAATGGCTTGATTTTTTGTACAGTTGAATTAGTTCCTTATAAATTTGAGAAATTAGACCTTTGTCAGAGGTTTTTATTATAAAGATTTTTCCTCATTTTGTTGCTTCCTTTCTAATTTTGGTTGTATTGGTTTTATTTGTACAAATGCTTTTTAAGTCAATGTAATCAAAATTATTCATTTTATATTTTGTAACATACTCTATCTCTTGCTTGGTCTTAAATTCTTTCCTTTCCCATAGATCTGATAGGTATACTATTATATGTTCATCTAATTTACTTACAGTTTCCTTCTTTATATTTAAGTCATTTACCCATTCTGAATTTATCTTGGTATTGTAACAGTTAAAATTAGTTTCTCTGCTAAAAGTATCATATTTTATGAGGTTTATTAAAGATTATTAGAATTAAGAAATAAAGAAAATACAAAATAAGAAAGCACGTGCCTACAAGGGCTGAAAGCCCATTCAATTTCACTTACTCTACATCTTGAGCAACGTGTATGCTTAGAAGCGGAAGCAGGGAGAGGGAGTAGGCGATACAGTCAGTTTAAATACCTATTTTGTTCTTGGCCCAGGTGGGTATCTCAGGTGGGATTTTGGGGAATTCTGGGAACTACCAAATACTTTTGGGAATTGAAGTCTGGGGTTCAAATCTCCTTTTTTAAAGTATAGGGTATAAGATATTGATCTAGACCTAGCCTCTCTGATACTGTTTTCCAATTTTCTCAGCAGTTTTTGTTAAACAATGGGTTCTTGTCCCAAAAGCCAGGATCTTTGGTTTTACCATATACTATCTTGCTGAAGACATTTGACCCAAGCCTATTCCATTGATCCTCTCTTCTGTCTCTTAGCCAGTACCATATTGTTTTGATGACCACTGCTTTATAGTATAGTTTAAGATCGGGTACTGCTAGGCCCCACTCCTTCATTTTTTTTCATTATTTCCCTTGATATTCTTGATCTTTTGTTCTTCCAAATGAACTCTGTTATGATTTGTTCTAATTCAATAAAAACATTTCTTGTTAGTTTGATAGGTATGGCATTGAATAAGTAAATTGATTTGGGTAGGATTATCATTTTTATTATGTTAGCTCATCCTACCCATGAGCAATTGATGATTTCCCAATTATTTAGATGTAGTTTTAATTGTGTGGAAAGCATTTTGTAGTTGTTTTCTTATAATTCCTGTATTTGTCTTGGTAGATAAATTCCTAAATATTTTATATTGTCTAGGGGTTTCTCTTTCTAACTCTTGCTGCTGAGTTGTGCTGGAGATATAGGAATGCTGATGATTTATGTGGGTTTATTTTGCATCCTGCAACTTGCTAAAGTTGATGATTATTTCCATTAGCTTTTTAGTTGATTCTCAAGGACTCTTTAAGTAGACTATCATATGATCTGTAAAGAGTGATAGTTTAGTCTCCTTATTAGCTATTTTAATACCTTCAATTTCTTTTTCTTCTCTAATTGCTATTGCTAGTATTTCTAGTACAATGTTAAATAATAGAGGTGATAATGGTTATCTTATTATCTCCTGATCTTATTGGTAAGGCTTCTAATTTATCCCCATTGCAGATGATACTTGCTGATGTTTTTAGATATATACTGTTTATTATTTTAAGGAAAGTCCCAACAATTCCTATCCTTTCTAGTGTTTTCAATAGGAATAAATGTTGTATTTGGCCAAAGGCTTTTTCTGCCTATTGAGATAATCATGTGATTTGTATTAGTTTGGTTGTTGATATGGTCAATTATGTGGATAGTTTTCCTAATATTAAACCATCCTTACATTCCTGGTATGAATCCTACACGATCATAGTGAATAATTCTTGTGATCACTTGCTGGAGTCTTGTTGCTAGTATTCTTTTTGAGATTTTTTTGCATCTATGTTCATTAAAGAGAGTGGTCTATAGCTTTCTTTCTCTGTTTTTACCTACTTGGCTTTGGAATCAGTACCATATTTGTGTCATAAAAGGAATTTGGTAGAACTCATTCTTTGCTTATTTTGTCAAATAGTTTGTATAGTTCTGGGATTAGTTGATCTTTAAATGTTTGATAGAATTCATTTGTGAATCCATCTGGTCCTGGGGATTTTTTCTTAGGGAGTTCTTTGATGGCTTGTTCAATTTCTTTTTCTGATATGGGATTATTTAATTATTCTATTTCCTCTTTTGTTAATCTAGGCAATTTATATGTTTGTAAATATTCATCCATATCACCTAGATTGTCACATTTATTGTCAT
This sequence comes from Monodelphis domestica, assembly GCF_027887165.1. Taxonomy (NCBI): domain Eukaryota; kingdom Metazoa; phylum Chordata; class Mammalia; order Didelphimorphia; family Didelphidae; genus Monodelphis; species Monodelphis domestica. Next base: position 290,535,412 of record NC_077228.1, on the reverse strand, counting down.
ATGATTGGGCAAAATAGTTTTTAATAATTGCCTTAATTTCCTCTTCATTGGAGGTGAGTTCTAACCCTTTTCATCTTTGATACTATTAATTTGATTTTCTTCTTTCCTTTTTTATTAGATTAACCAGTACTTTCTCTCTTTTATTTGTTTTTTTTCAAAGTACCAGCTCCTAGACTTATTTATTAATTCAATAGTTCTTTTATTTTTCAATTTTTTTAAATTCCTTTGATTTTTAGGATTTCCAATTTAGTTTTTATCTTGGGATTTTTAATTCTCTTTCTAGTCTTTAATTTGCATGCCCAATTCATTGACCTCTTCCACTTTGATTTCTTGATATATTCACTCAGGAATATTAATTTTCCCCTGAGTACTATTTTGGCTATACCCCATAGTTTTTGATATGACATCTCATTTTCTTTCTCTTCAATGAAATTATTGTTTCTACGATTTGTTCTTTAACCATCCAATTTTGGAGAATCATATTGTTTAATTTCTAATTAATTTTTGATTTGCCTCTCCATGTACCCTTACTAATTATAATTTTATTGCATTATGATCTGGAAAAGTTATATTAATTATTTCTGCTTTTTTAAAATTTTGTTTACAATGTTTTTATGCACTAGTACATGGTCAATCTTTGTGAATGTCCCTATTTATTTTTCTCCACATATCTATTAACTCTAATTTTTCTAGGATTTCATTCATATCTCTTATCTCTTTCTTATTTTTTGGTTTGATTCATCTACATCTAATAGAGGGAGGTTTAGGTCCCCCACTAATATAGTTTTACTATCTATTTCCTCCTTAAGCTCCAATGGTTTCTCCTTTAAAAATCTGAATGCTATACCATTTGGTGCATAATGTTGAGAACTGCTATTTCTTCATTTTTTAATACTACCTTTTATCACAATGTAATTACCTTTCCTATCTCTTTTAATCAGATGTATTTTTACTTTGGCCTTGTCAGATATCACGATTGCTATTCCTGCCTTCTTTTTCTTAGTTGATGCCCAATAAATTTTGCTACAGCCTCTTACCTTTAACCTATGGGGGTCTACCTGCCTTATGTGTGTTTCTTGTAGACAACATATGGTAGAATTTTGGTTTCTAATCCTCTCTGCTATTTGCTTCCATTTTATGGGTGAGTTCATTACATTCACATTCAGAGTTATGATTGGCAACTGTGTATTCTCCATCATTTTGGTTTCCTCCCCTAGTCTTGTCCTTTCTTCTTTTACTATTTCCTTTTACACAAGTGTTATGCTTTTAATCAGTCCCCCTAATCCCAACCCTTATTTTACTTTCCTTCCCAACCCCTCCCTTTTTATTCTCCTCTTATTTTTCTTTAAGGTCTATTAAATTCCCTTCTCCCTCCTTTTCCTTCCCTTATGATGCTCTACACCTCTCTCCCCACCTTGTTTTCCCCCTCTCAGCTTCCCTGGAGGGTAAGCTAGAATTCCATACCCCAGTGGATTTAGCTCCTCTTCCCTCTCAGAAATGATTCTACTGAGAGTAAGGGCTAAGTATTACCTATTTATACTCTCTTCTGCTCCTTATAACAGTATTCTTCCCCTCTTCCTCCCATGCACCTCTCTATGTGTTATAGATTATCCTATGTTGAGTTTAAGTATTACCTATTTATACTTTCTTCTTCTCCTTCTTATAATAGTATTCTTCCCCTCTACCGTCCATGTACCTCTTTATGTAATATAAATTATCCTATTTTTCTTCCTTCACTTTTCTCTTAGTGTCATCTTCTATTCCCACCCACCCTTTTTCTTTACATATCATCTTAAACCAGTTAGTACCCCAACCTCTACCTTTGAATAATTCCTATCCACTATAATAGTGAAAACTGTTTTTGAGAGTTACAAATATCCTTTTCCCATATAGGGATATAAACAATTTCACCTTACTGAAGCCCTTAAAAAAGAACCACCCCCCCTTTCTTTCTTGTTTAACTTTTCATGTTTCTCTTGAATCTTAGATTTGGACATCAAATTTTCCAATTTAGTTCTCATCTTTTCTTTAGGAATATTTGGAAATTCTCTGTTTTGTTAAATGCCTATACTTTTCCCTAAAAATATATGTAGTCAGTTTTGATGGGTAGGTTATCCTTGGTTGAAGATAGAATTCTCTTGCCCCTCTGAATATCATATTTCAAGCCTTGTGGTCCTTTAGTGTGGAGGCTGCCAGATCCTGTGTACTCCTTATTGGTGCTTCTTGATATCTGAATTGTCTCTTTCTAGCTTCTTGAAATATGTTTCCCTTAGCTTGGAAGCTCTTGAATTTGGCAATTACATTACTGGAGGTTGTCTTTCAAGGATTTAACATAAAAGGTGATCTATAGACTCTTTCGATGTCTATTTTCCCCTCTTATTTGAGAATATCAGGGCACTTCTCTTGGATAATTTCTTATAGTATGATGCCAAGACCTCTATTTTTTTCCAGCTTTTCTAGTAAAGCAGTGATTCTCAAATTGTCTCTCCTAGATCTATTTTCCAGGTCTGTCATCTTCTCAATGAGATATTTCATGTTTTCTTTTATTTTGTCATTCTTTTGCTTTGCTTTATTAATTCTTGCTGTCTTGTGAGATCATTAGCTTCGACTTGCCCAATTCTAGTCTTTAAAGACTGGTTTTCAGCTATGATCTTTTGATTTTCTTTTTCAGTTTGGTCTATCCTGCTTTTCATGGCTTCCAGCATGTCAGTTCTGATCTCTAATTTGCTTATTTCATGTGATTTCTGGGCTTCTTTTTTCCAAGTGGGAGATTCTGTCTTTTAAACTATTATTTTCTTTTTGAACTATTTCCCACTTTTCTTTTCTTTTCTTTGAAAATTTTATTTAATTAGATGATTTAGAATATATTTCCATGGTTACAAGACTTGTGTTCTTTCCCTCCCCTCCCTCAACCCCCTCTCATATCTAACACGCAATTCCACTTAGTTTAACATGTGTCATTGATCAAGACCTATTTGCATATTTCCACTTTTCTTGCCAAGTTTCTTCTATCTTTCTTACTTGGTTCTTGAATTCCCTTTTGAGTTCCTCAAGAGCTTGTGACCAATTTCCATTTTTTGGGGAAAGTTTGAATGTTTTTTTTATTGCTCTCTGCTGTCTCCTCTTGTTGTTTTTCTCAATAGAAGTTATCCAGATTCAGAGGCTTTTTTTTTATTTTATTTTTGTTAGCTCTAAATTGTAGTTCTTGGGTATTGGTGGCCATTGCTGTATTAGTTCTTTCTTCCCTTCCCAGTCAGAAATCTCAGCGAGGAGGATAGAGAGCTCTCTGTGTATTGAGCTACAGAACAGTTTTTGCCCTGAGGCTATTTTTCAGTCTCCATTGCATTTGCTGTGTGCAGCTCCTCTCTACCCTATTTCTGTGCCCAATCTCCTTGTCCATCAGCCTTCTGGGGTCCCAAGTCTCGCTGCCCTCTGGGGTAAGTCTTTGGTATCTTCAGCCAGTCCCCCAAGAACCTAGAGATTGCCCCATGCTCACTCTGACTCTGGTGCTCTAAGTGGAGTAGGGGAGGGGTGATTAGCTCACATTTTGGTAGGTATAATTTTACCCCCTTATAGTGTGGAAATGCCCAAACCCTGCCTACCTTCAAGGCTTTGCTCTATGGTAGAGCCCCTTTGCTTATCTGATTCTGATTTTTGTCCTTTTGAGGTACTTTATATTGATTGGTTATGATGAGAAGACCCTTGCTTCTACTCTGCAGCCATCTTAGTCCAGAAGTCCCTCAATTCTGTGTTTTTTTAAATGTAATCTAATTGAATTGATTAGAAATTTCAGGGAGGTAGAACTTGATTCAACTTAAGTTTTGTTTTTTGCTTTAGTTTTAGTTTTTTTGTGTGTTTAATGAGATCTGATCAATAATAATGAGTTTTTTATTCAAGCATAGGATGTATATCCATGGGGTTTTTTTTAAGGGTGTTAGAGGATGGATTTCCTACACTGTGTGTTTTTCAACCAAATGACCACTGACTTTCCTTTCAACCATACAATTCTATGATTCTTTTTTTTTTAAGGCAATGGGGGTCAAGTGACTTGCCCAGGGTCACACAGCTGGGAAGTGTCTGAGGTCAGATTTGAATCCAGGACCTCCCGTCTCCAGGCCTGGCTCTCAATCCACTGAGCTACCCAGCTGCCCCCGATTCTATGATTCTTAATGCCTTGCTCACTTAGAAATGACCAGACAAAAATCCCAATAGAGGTGACATAACAAACTCATATCCTGCTGGTGATCTTCCAAGGACACTCAATATACTTGCCCCCCAAAATAGTGGTCATGCTACCTTTTCCCTCTTCTTTTACTTCAATCATTCAAAGATACATTTAAATCAATTGCTGTTGTCTTTGTTTCAGATTGTAGCCAAGAAATACCGCAACTATGAGATCCCTGCAGAGATGACAGGTCTATGGCGATACCTCAAGAATGCCTATGCACGAGATGAGTTCACTAACACTTGTGCAGCTGACAGTGAGATCGAGATGGCTTATGCTGATGTAGCCAAGAGACTCAGCATATCTTGAACACTCCCTCACCTCATTTTGTTTCTGCTGCAAAAAAAGACTTATTCTCCACCAAAGACTCCACCTTCACAGACTCTTCCCTATTGGGAAATTTTATTTTGTTGTTATTGTTGTTGTTTTCCATTACCATGTCTTGCTGATGTCACCATAACACTAACATACTATCTTTCATAAATATCTTGAACTCGTTCGGTCTTACCATTGGGGAAATTGAAGGGTAGAGGTGACAGAATCCCATCACTTAATCTTTTCAGGCACTCGTCTGATTTTAGTTAGTCCAAGTGCTTGAAGCCCTCTCATACTTGGAGTTATTTAGCTGGCTACTTTGCCAACATCTCAAACATGTTCTTGAATGAATTAAGAGCATGGCTCCTCTTCTCCCCTTTTCATTAACCCCAGTGACTAAGGATATGAGCCACTTTACAAGTAGATCTTGTCAGAGGCAGTAATTTTGCCTTGACACAAGAGTTATAAGACATGAGAGAAGGATGACAGTGAGTGGTGATTGCTAGATTCTTGCAGAGATACTTTCAGCCAGAATCTTTTAGCAACCCCCTTGCCAATGAGTCCTAGATGAAGAGAATTGAACATTGCTCTAGTCACTGGCATAGCTGGCTACGCTGCTACCTTTGGTGCTGGTGATGTAGTTATAATGCTGCCTAGCTGTTGTTGAACTAGACTTTCACTTCTCCCAGACTATGGTGTGAAAAAGGGTGAACACACAATTTTCAAGCAGTGTACTTGCAGACCAATGGAAAAGTTGGTGACCCAGAGTGAGAGGGCTAGAGGGTGGAGCAGTGTTGATGCCAAAAGGCCCACTGGGTCTGCCAGCCATTAGGGGGATGCTTTGAGCACTATTTGCTTACCACTGGGCTGTATATATTTATCAATGTATATGTTTTGATTCATGGGGAGGGGAGAAAAATGAATTCTTTGCAGGACTTAAGTGTTGAAATCTGCCAGGCAGGTCTGACCTCTTTTTCTCTAAGTCTTGGAATGAAGTATATCTCTTTACCATCAGCCTTTCACCTAAAGAACTAAGAAATGGCCAAAAGATTTCCCTTTAGTTTCTCCTAGTTTTCCTTGTTTACTGACTGTCTCAGATAAGTTCATCCAGTTGCTTTTAAATGATTAATTTATATTAGTAGCAGCCTCCAATGTATGAAAATTACTTTGGGGCTATAGTTTGAGTACTAAACATCTTAAGGATAAATTCTTTGAGATTTTCATTCTGAAGGAACTATGTGCTTTGAACTCGAGTTCAACATTGCTTTTTTATCCCATTTGGTGAAATGTACCAACCCATCCAGGTCATGGTTCTGACCCTTAAAAGTTCTCTGCCAATTATAAAAGGTGACTTACATCAGAGCTATAATTAAAGAAGGGTGACCAAAGTTTAGTCCAAGGGCACCAAACTTTAGAGGATGCCAAAAGTACCATTTCATAGTACTCTTCCTTCTATCATATGAGCTTCTCCTTTACCTGTCTCAACCTTAGTGATGGCAGCCTTATATTTAGATGTGCTTCTTTCCTTTAGTGGTGATGCCCAAGGGTAGCTTTTATACCTTTGATTCACTCCACATCTTGTTCCCTGCCCCCTTTTCCATTTTTCTCTGCAAGAATTCCTTTTTTTGACTGAACAACATTTTGCTTGATGGTTTTGCTCCCATCACTTTTCCTTTGTAACATAAGAATTCTGTGAAAAGGGAACTTAAAACATGAAGTGGCCACCAGCTCAATCTCCCAATAATTTCACAATGAGGAACACTATATAGGGGCAGGGACCAGATTCAATAGTCCTTCCCTATTTATTTCATGTTGGTAGAGTAAGCAGTTTAAGAGCACCTCAAAACCACTGCATTTGATTCAGCATTTCTCACAATAGTCAAGGCATACAGGTATACATCTCTCCATGGGAACAGTACCAAGAGAATCTCTTCTTCCCCAGAGATTCTGGAGAGGAAATGACACCTTGACCAGAAGATGGAGAGCAGAAAAGATGTACCTTAATTTTCAATATTTTGCCTTTTGCCTGTAGGAGGAAATGACTCAGTAAGACTTTTATAGGACCTGGGGGGCAGAGGGAAGGAAGGGTTGAAAATATAGAATGAGTCAATTCAGTTCTTAGTTTTCAAGGAACCGTTCCATGGGCTCCATGGAAACCCTGCTACTTGAGATGTTTAAACATGAGATTCGATGTGGAAATAAACCATTTTTACTGTAGGAAAAAAGTCCTGAATTGGGCCCTGGGGGCTGATGTCCTGAATGGTCCCAGAGGTCTTTTAATTAGTGTGAAATCCTGTCGTACTCAGAAATGCTTCCTTGGCCTTACAGAACAAGCTAGATGACCTAGAAGAGAGTTTACATTTCTCATTTCTATGAGCTTCCGCACCCTCACCCTTCTTTCCTTTAAAACATGCTCAGTGAGGGCAGAACCAGAGCTTACACAGATACCTACTCACAGCTCTAAGGTGGGGCAGCTATAGTGAGAGTTTTTAAATGGAATGCAAATCACTCTGATGGATACCTCAAAGCCAATAGGGAGAAAATCTCTCAGAAATGGCATCCTTAGAGCAGCAATGATTTTGATGCTTGAGGTAACTCCATGTGTGAGAATCATAGATAGCAGTTGAGATTTATAACATGTTGACACTTCTGAATGATACCCAGTTTAGATATGCATTTTTTGTCTCGTGCATAGAAAATAATATAACATATTTGATTAATATTCATATTTTTATATCTCAAAACTGGATTGATTGGAGCAATTAAAATTAAGAAGGTATAGTGGAAGCTTTGAGATAAGGGTCAGAAGATCTGGATTTTCATGGGACTTCCAAGTCACTGTTTGGCCTTGGACAAATTATTTCCCCTTTCTAGGCTTCACCTTCTTCTGTTAACTGAGAAGTTGGATCAGATCATGTCAAGATTCTTTAACAATTTGACCTTTTAGAGTTTTAATCACTCCAATAATATTACTGCCTGCTCATATTTTTGAAAATCCTCACATATAGTTTTCTAGAAATTTGCACATACATATGGTGATTATCATACATACTATCTGCTTACTATACAATCCTAGTGAGTTAATTTAAATAATCATAGAGAGCAAAGAAAAGGCTTATATTCCCTAATCTTACATTTCCCTATGTTCAGGACTAGAAGCAAAACTTGTAGACATAAGACTATAGAATTTTAGACCCGAAAGAAACCGTAGGGGTCCTCTGGTCCAACCTCTCTGAGAACTAAAATCTCTCTGCGTGTGAATCAGAAACACATTTAAATAACTCATAAAAACAATCATTTAGTGTTAGATCATATTATATTTTAATTTCTCTTTCTTTAAATTCTTTATTGTACATTCATATGAGAAATCAATTGAATAGTAAACTTTGAAACTCAACTTATCTCTATTCATCAATATGACATTGTATGTATTTACTACACAACTGATGATAGGTTAATTCTTTACAAACCTTAAAAATTTCTTTCAACAAGCAGAACCCTGTTTTTCAAAAGGAGGGGGGAGCATTTGAATATCCTAATACCAGTCTCCCTTGTTGGTCTGATGACTTTATGGTTCCTGCTGTGACCATGACTGTCTTTTACAAAGCCACCAGAGGGGTAACAATGCAAATTCCTAGACACAGCTGGTGAAGAAGGCATACAATGAATACTTGTTTGAATTGGATGGAATGAATTGAATTTAAAGTGTTCATTATTACCATTTACATATAGACCATGTCTGTCAGACACCAAAATAACCAGCTAGAAAAATGGGAAAAAATGCCATCAATAATTTTGGGTTTTGCCCATATGATGCCAAACAATTGGACATACTTTTCTCTGTGGAATTTCCTAGATTTTGTTTATATTTAGTTGCTCATTTGTTTCAGACTAAGGCATTTATTTTTTTAGCAATCTAATATTCCTAGAGCATTTTTACCTCAATGGTGAAATTAACCATCATATATTTTTTTTTAAGTGTAAAAATCAAGGGTTCCATATTTAGCAGTGCATCAAACACTTATTTATGTAGCAGGAGATGTTGCTCCCACATAAATTGCCCTGGATAAAATATTTAAATCAATCAATCAACCCACTTTCCAAAATAATGAAGTTCCTTCCATTTCTTCTAAGCCTGTCTTTGTTGTCCATCCTAATTATTTAGAACTAGAGCAGGGAGCTATTCATAAGAACCATAGCCATTTTTCTCCCTAGCTAAAGTCTTTCATGAGACCCGAGGAAGAGTAGGACTTAAAGGTGCGCTATCTTCTAGACAGTGCAAAATTGATGGAATGAAAGATGGTTTTCCCCTAGAAAATCTCTCTTCCTCTTCTTTAAAAAAACTCATTGATATAGTAACCATGTTTCCGGAACCCTAAATCAGCATATATAAGTACTTCATAAAATGTGTGGGTTTTTTTTCTTTTCTTGATTTGTGAATGGGTAAGAGTAGTTGAAATATGAGACAGTTGCCACCCCATGTTAATTACATTGGGCAGAAATCCTGTAGCTTTTGGACCTACTGTTTTCAGTGAGCACTGCATTCAGGGATCCATAATACCAAAGAGTGAGAACATGGTACAGTGGAAAGATCTGAGTTTGTAGTCAGAGTACCTGTGTTAAAATTCTCACTCTGCTACAAACTTCCAATATGATCTTGGGCAGATGACTTAACCTTCTGGAACTTATGTTTCTCATTTCTAAGATAAAGAGATTGGACCAGATGATGACCTCAAAATTTCCTTTTCTGCTCTAGATCTGTGATCCTATTAATTAAATTTCTGGGATGAATTAGTTATTAAGGAGAGGAAGGCAAAAAAAAATTAGGTCTCTGAAGAAAATATTAATAACTTAAATGACCTATGATAAGAGAAATGTGAAGGTCTACAGCCAAGTTTTCATTGACCTGCAGCAATTTCCTTGTGAATACCTCTGTGAGACAACTTTTTTTACTTTCTGTAGGAAAAATCCTTCCTAATAAGAGGGCAAATACAAGATATTCCTTCTTGGACAGATAAAACATTAATTTTATAATTATAATAGAGCTAAGAGTCTATTTCCCAAAGGTTCACTCCTTCATTTTTAATGTTTAACATTGCTACTTTTCATAAACATTTTAAGAGCATATTTTGGAGAGTTATCTTCTCTCTCAAGTCATCTTTTCTCTTGGTGAGGGAACTTGTCTCTAACTTATGTGACCTTTTGAGCTGTTCAATGTTCAAGGAAGAAAATGGCAGATCGACCTTTGTTCTATTTGGTTTCTGAGTTCAAATCTAACAATTATACACTGGTACCTTCTTAAAAATATGTGAAAGAAGAAAAATGTGATGTTTCCCTTATCCCTTCCAAAGTTTCTCCAATTCAAGCTCACATTTTATCAAAGAACTGTTATACCCTTATATAAAGTTGATCTTAGATGTAAAAACAGAAGGCACCTTTCATTGCATAAACTATATCTCCCTAAATGAATGTGGGATTGATGTTTCAAACAGACCCTATTGGTGAAGCCTAGTCTCAAGGAGACAAAAATTCAAGATCTTGTTTTAGGCAAGTTCTCTTAATATAGGCTATGCAGGCACTTAAGATTGTCCAATAGAGATGTTTGACTATCTTTCTTTTTCCCTCTGTCCTAAACCTCTGACAGACCCTCCTAAATCTTTGGATTGAGTTAAATATATCTTTTTTTCTTTCAAAAGAAAGAGCATTTTATTTACAGATACGCTCCATGAGAAAGTCACCTGATTCTCACTAAACCTTTAACTATGGTGATAAAATAACAGGACTTGCTGTGAAGCATTAATAAATGTAAAATGCTTTTTAAATGAAGAAAAAAAGTTTTTTTCTCCTCATGGATCTGAACCATTTGTAAAATTATTCCCCAGTTTTGATTGGTACTTGATTCAAATAAAATTTGGTTTATTTTCAAATATTACAAAAGTCATCAAACTTCTTTTGTGTGTGGACTGAAATTGTTTCAGGGGAAAGCATTCATAGTGAGATATGTCTATAGTCTTTATGCTGAAAGGAAATATTCTAAATGAGAAGGAAAGAAATTGATGTTCTCATCTTTGATCTTCATCTCTGATCTCTCTCTCTCTCTTTTTAGAACTGGCATAGTTTCTGGGATACCAGAAGGCTCCACCAACCCCAAACTCAGTTGACTAGATTACCATGCTGTTCTGTGCTAGACTATACCCCCCCCAACTATCCTTTCTTTTCCCCCTTCTTTCTCTATATCCCCACATAAGACACATCTTTCCAAAAAATTCTACCTTCATGGTAATTCCTATGGACTATTAAAGGAAACACATTGGGGTGAGTGAGAGATACATTGTTTGAAGAACTGAGAAAATTCATATAATTGATCTGAAAAGTGAAAGGGTTCTGGTGGTAGCAAAAGCTATTGCTCTATAATCAATTATTAACATGTATTATTGATTATTTTAAGCATAAGGCACTCTGCTAGGTTAATTTGGATAAGTATATCCTTGAATTTAGCTCATTGTCACCCCAGAAAACTTGTCAGTCCTGATCCCAAAGTGATGGGTGTCCTGGGAGCTGGTAGCAATGAAGTTAGCATCAATGTCTGACCAGAAATTCCCAGGTAGGGTTTCCCAAAGGGTATCAGTGAAAATAAACCTCAGATGATGATGTAGGGGAAACAGTGTGGGATTTTAAGATAGAAGTCCTTGGTTTGCATCCTGGTTTTGTTGCGTGCCACTTTTTATGAACTTGGGCTCCAGTTTCCTTACCCCAAAAATGAGCAAGTTGAACTACAAATCAATGACCACAATACTTCTTTCCTTCTGGTAAGAGTTCAGTCCATCATCTCCCTTCTAGAATTCTGAGACAGTCTACCAAGTACATCTAATTTCTCTCCCTTTCCATCCATCCTGTTTGCCTAAGTGGAAGGAAAGAGAGTACTCAATCTCACAAAGTTAGAAAGTATCTAAGACTGGATTTGAACTAGAGTCTTTCTGATTCCAGGCCTCATATTCTATCCATGGTCAGACCAATGCTTAAGGAAAATCACTTTGGCAGCCAAGTGGAGAATTGTTTGAGGTCGAGAGAGATTTGAGGCAGCAGAACAATTAGAAGATTATGACAATAGTTGAGGTAGAATATCATGTGTTAGTTAATATTTGAAATTTTCTAGGATTTTCCATATATTAAAGCATTACAGACATAGTATAATAGGTCCAGTGAGAAAGAGAATTTTGATGAGGATCATTCTTTTCCCTCTTTAAGATTATATTACACAACCTAAGATAATTTACTTTATCTATATGTAGGGCTAGACTCTTTTTAAACCCTTACCTTCTGTCTTAGAGTCAATACTAAACATCAGTTCTAAGAGAAGGAAAAATAAGGGCTAGGCAATTGGGGTTAAGTGACTTGCCCAAGGGCCCACAACTAGGAAGTGTCTGAGGCCAACTTTGAATTCAGGACCTTCTGACTCTAAGCCTAGAGCTTTGTCTACTGAGCCATATAGCTTCCCCTAGAGTTAGACTTCTTAAAAAGAAATTCAGGAGTTACAGGACCATGGAATTTAGAAAGGAATTTTTGACATCATCCCATCCAATGGCATCATTTCAAAGGAAGGAAACTGAGACTTAAAATGTTTAAACAAGTTTGCTAAAGTTACACAGAACACAAGCAGGAGAACTAAGAGTTGAAACCAAGAAGCAACTAGGTAACTTAGCGGTTAAAGCACCAGATCTAAAGACAGGAGGTCTTGGGTTTAAATCTGACCTCAGACACTTCCTAGCTGTGTGACTCTGGACAAGTCACTTAACCCCAACTGCCTAGCCCTTACCACTCTTCTGCTTTGGAACCTATACTTGGTATCAATTCTAAGACAGGAAGCAGGGCTTTTAAAAGAAAGAGTTGAAGCCAGGTCTTCTGGTACATATTAGAATGCTCTCAACATTACTCTATAGTAGAGGATTGAACTTCTTTCTCAGTGAAGTTTCCCTAGCAATGATAAGAAGACATTTGAGTGAAGTGGGAAGCAGTGCTGGGGCTGGCCAGTTACAGTGGACCATCCAGCCATTTCAATTTGACAAAGCAAGTTGGAATCCCCCAAAACCCAATGATTGAGAGTCCCAAAGGGGACGTGTCGTTTGGGTCAATGGGAGAATGGTGATACCCTCAACAGAAAGGGGAAAGTTATTTGGAATGTGAGAGGAGCCTTGGGGGGGGGGTGGAAGAGGTAAAACAAAAAATTAAGTTTTGGACATATTGAGCTTGAGGTGCTTATGAGGCGATCCTTCCAGATGGATATATCAAGCTAGCATTGGGAAATAAAGGGCAAGAATTCAGGGGAGAGATTAGGACTATAGATGAAGATTTGGAAGTCATCTGCCAAGAAAATGATCCTTCCTCTCCATATTAATCAGGTAATAAGTATTGATTGAGCTTTGGGCAGAAGGAAATGGCAAACTATACCAGTATTTTTGCCAAGAAAATTCCAAAGGAGTCACAAAGAGTTGGACATGACTAAAATGACTGAACAACAACAAACATGAGTAAGCAAAAGCCCTATGATAAAAGAGCTCAGAGTGTTCCGGTGTTCGTGTGTGTGTTGGGGGAAGGAGGGTAGAGATGTCAGAATAGCTTAGTTCTGGAGAATAGAGTATGTGTCAGAGATAAGCTGGAAAAGTTGGTTGTACAGGTGATAGAAAGCCAGCTTTGAATACCAGACAAAGTAGAGACAAAATTCTTCCTTTCAAAGAAATTTCTTGTCCCTGGCTTGATGCCAAAAGTTCTGAAGCCAAACCTGTATATCAACAGGAACCCTATGGCAAAGGTCATTTGATGGCTCTTCAACTGCCCATTTGCTGCTGCTTGCCTGAGCTGTCTGACTTTGCCATTGTCCTGGTATAGTTCCTTCAATCCCTGGCCAAAAAAAAAAAAAAAAAGCAGCAGCACACTGGTGCCCCTGAGTTCTCAAGATAAAGAAGATTTTTGAAGGAAATCTGTGAGTTGTGGAAAATTTTTAGATAGTTTCTTCTGTGGAGATTTCATTTCTAAAATTTAATGAGAACTTTGTCAAATTTATAAGAATATCAGTCAGGAGGGCATCCAAATGGCTCAGTGGCTGGAGAACCAGATCTAGAGAGGCAAGTCCTGGCTTCAAATCTGGCCACAGGCACTTCCTAGCTGGGTGACCCTGGGCAAGTCATTTATACCCCATTGCCTAGCTTTTACCATTCTTCTGCCTTGGAACCAATACACAGTATTGATTCTAAAATGGGAAGTCAAGGGTTATTTTTTTTTAAGTAAGAATATGAGCCATTCCCCAACTGATAAATAGTCAAAAGATATGAACAGAAAGTTTTTGGATGAAGAATCAAAGATAAAGGAGATTTTGAAGATGAGTCCAGAAAAGGTGAATCAGTCATACATGGGCCATAACGCACTTTCTACTTTCTTTAGTGGGACCAACCAGACAAACTCATGGACCACTTACACATCCTTTATTTCTTTTCTCCAACTATAGAAGCTAGGTACAGAGAAAGACCCTTCTAATTCTTAGAGCATTTTTTTTTGCTCTTTTCTTCTTGTTCTGTATGGGAAGGCAATTTCTTGAAGCTCCATTCAGCCCTGACTGCCTTTGAACTCCCTAGTGACTAAGGAGAAAGAAGCCCAAGTTTCAAAGCTGCTTGCCTTCAGGCATCTGGAGGACTAAATTTGCTGGGCTCCGCACTGGGATTTCCTTTCAGGTGATCATGGATTTGGCAGTAAGGAGGCTGGCTAATCCTCAAAGAACACAGATCATCCCACCCTGTTCCCTTGCCCCATAATTAGGTGCCCCAGTTACTCTCAATAAGCTTGTGATAAAAGGAAATCTCCTGAGTGGATGTCGGGCAGGTGGCTTTAAAAGGTCTAAATTACCATCTGAAGCAGTTCTGATGAAAGGAGTCCAGGCAGGTGCGACTTAGCCTGACAAGGACGGGGACACACTTGTTCAGAGGTGGGGCAGCCACAGCCACTCACCCAGCACCATGAAGGGGAAGTTCAGGCAAATGCCTTTCTCTTACAGTGAGCCTGCCTTAGGTTATACAGGGCAGAGATGTGTGTCCCTGCTTACTCCCAGCTCAGTGTAATGTCTCAGCTGTGATGGGGAAGTCCTGGGTTCAGATCTAGCTTCAGATATTTCCTAACTGTGTGATCCTGGGCAAGTCACTTAGCCAGACTATTCAGTCCTTACCACTCTTCTGCCTTGGAACTGATACTTAATATTGATTCTAGGACAAAGGTAAGGGTTTACAAAAATAAAGTATTAGGGACCAAAAGGACCAAGAAGGTAGAAGCAACAACTAAAGGATGGGGGCAGGGGTACAGGATGGAGAGCACAAACTGAAATAAGAATTTAAAGTCACAGAGGTACCAGATTCAAAGTCCAAAATATAATGCAAGGGTCAAAGTCAAGTGTAAATTGGTGGATCAATTATCAATGGTTTATTGGACAAACACCCTGGCACCATAATGCCTGGAATTGGGCTAGGTGCTGGAGAATAATACCTTCTTATAAGGAACTTGCATTCCTAAGGGATAGACGACAAGGTTATAAAAATGTATATGTGGAGTAATCTCTTATTTGCTTCTTTCTCACCTCTGACTCTGCTACCACCCTAGTGCATGCCCAGATCACCTCACACCTTCACTACTGCAATAGTCTCCTAACTCAACTCCCTGCAACAAGCTCCAGTCCAGTGCATCTTTGACTGAGCTACTAGTTTAACTTCCAAAAACACTGATGCTGCTGCTTTCCTAGTCAATAATGTTCAGTGGCTCCCCATCACCTCTGATGGAATTCTATTGTGCTCAAAGGAATAATAAACTGTAGGAATTCCATGTGAACTGGAATGACCTTCAGGAAGTGATGCAGAGTGAGAGGAGGAGAACCAGGAGAACATTGTACACAGAGACTGATACACTGTGGCACAATAGAATGTAATGGACTTCTCCATTAGTGGCAGTGCAGTGATCCTGAACAACCCGGAGGGATCTACGAGAAAGAACACTATCCACATTCAGAGGAAAAACTGTGGGAGTAGAAACACAAAAGAAAAACAACTGCCTGAATACATGGGTCAAGGGGGATATGACTGGGGATGTAGACTCTAAATGAACATCCTAATGCAAACACCAATAAGATGGAAATAGGTTCTGATCAAGGACACATGTAATACCCAGTGGAATTGAGCGTTGGCTACGGGAAGGGGGGGGGGAGGGAAAAGAGGGAAAGCATATTATTTTTGTAACCAAGGAATAATGTTCTAAATTGACTAAAAAAATTAAATTAAAAAAATCTTTACCTTCTCTCTTGGTATCAATGCTAAGACACTGTTAGGGTTAAATGGGGGTTAAATAACTTTCTCAGGGTCATACAGTTGGGAAGTGTCAGAGGCCAGATTTGAAACTAGGACCTCCAGTCTCTAGGTCTGGCACCTGAAAGGAAGTGGATAGACCCTGTGCTACCCCAGCTGCCCTTCTGTTTGACTTTTATAGCCCTTCAGTAACCTAGCCCCCTCCTATCTTTTTGAGTCTTCTTATACTATTTTTTACACCTCCACTTCCTCTATAATGTTAGTGATAGTGGGCTCTTTATTGTTCCTCAAATAAGTCCCTACATCTTCTGACTCTGGGCATTTTCACTGCCTATCTTCCATGCTGGAATGACTTCTCTAGCCTTCTTCAAGTGTTAGCCCAAAACCCCACCTTCTGCAAGAAACCTTTCCCAGTCCCACCAAATTACCTTCTATAAAACTTGTCTAGAGTGTGTTTGCCCATCATTGTTTTTATGTTGTCTCCCCATTAGAACAGGAGCTCCATCAAGATAGAGATTGTCTTAATCTCTTTTGCTCATTTTAGTTGAGTAAATATTTATATTTGTTTTTATGTTGCCCCCCCCCCCATTCCACTGTAAGCTTTTTGAAGGCAGGGACTATCTTTTGACCTTTTTGGCATCTTCAGCACTCGGCATATAGTGCCTGGCACATATTAAGCCCTGAATCAACACTTGTTGACAGGTTGCTAACTGATCAGAAGGCAATTGCTTGGACTACATCTTAGAGGAAGAGAGAATCCCCAAGAGGCTGAGGAATGGGAATCCTACCAGCCATTAAGGCAGTCAGAGAGAAGAGAGTAGAGCAAATCTCAGGGTTATAGTTTGAGGAACATGACACTTTAGTTGATCAGATATTTATATTTGTTTGCATGTGATTTCTCCCATTCAATGGTAAGTTCCTTGAGGGCTGGAACTATTTTTTTTTTGGTATTCCCAACACTTAGCAGAGCCTGGAACACAACAGGCATTTAATATACATTTATAAGTTGATTAATGAAATCCCTACTATGTGCAGATGGATGGTTGTGGTAAGTCAGTGTGTATGTGTTGGAGGTAGGGGTGACGGGTGGACTGAAATAAATTTTCCATAAGGCATAGTCCTTGTCTAATAGGCAATAACATACGAATATGTATACATAAGTATACATTTTGAAAAATTAATTAACTTAGAATATTTTTCCTTGGTTGCATGATTCATGATTTCCCCCAAACTCCCTTCTCCCAGAGCTGACAAGCAATTCCACTGGGTTATACATGTATCATTGTTCAAAATCTATTTTATGCTTTATATTTTACACAAGAGAAACCAAACAAAATGGAAAGCAAGATCAGATGAGGTGGAGAGGTTAGTAAAGACTTCCTTCAGGGAAGAGGTAGACTTTGGGCTAGACTTTAAAGGATGTAACTGCAGTCAATAAGTAGAGAAAGGAGGAGGGGTTCCTTCCAAGCACAGAGAGTGTAGTGGAAAGAGTAGCTGTGAAAAGCTCAGGGCATGTTTGAAGGTGCAGGAGAACTGTCAATTTAGGCTGCAGCAGAGAACACAAGGCAGGAAGAAACATGAGATTAAGTCTAGAAAAGCAAAATAATGCTGGGGAGGGGAGGGTTTTAAAATACCAAACAAATAGGTTTGATTTTTATTCAGTAGGTAGTAAGAAGCCACTGGAGACTTTTAAGTAGGAGAGTAACATTATTGGACCCTACTTTATATCTCTTCTTCATTCTGGACTGTGGTAAGGTCCTTCCTCCTCCAAGAGTCCTTTCCTCAATTGGTCTCAGAACCAAAGAATTTTTTTTTTTAATCTAAAAGGGATTTTAAAATTCTAGACTTCTTACTTTGTTGGTGTCATGGGCCCCACTGGCCATTTGGTTAATCCTGTAGTTTCCTTCTTAGACTAATGTTTTGTTTTGTTTTGTTTTGTTGTTACTATTACCTTCTGTTTTAGTAAAGTAAAGGCCAGACATTTGGGGTTAAGTGATTGGACCATGGTCACCCAACTAGAAAGTGTCTTAAAATAAATACACAAGATTACAAAAGAAACCAAATATAGCAAAATAAAAATGTAATTTATTTTTTTCCTATCCCACGTCCATGGACCTCCTGAAATCTATCCAAGAACCACAGAACTCCTGATCTAGTACAACACTTCCAGTTGTGTGTGTGTGGGGGGGGGGGGGGGTAGAGACCCAGAGAAATAAAAGATTTGCCCAGTATCCCACTGCTAGTAAATTGTAAGGTTGAGACCAGAAATGCAGTATCCCGACAGCTAGATCCATGGTCTTTCTTCCTATCTTTCTTTTTTCTCTTTCTCCCTCTCTCCCTCCCTCCTTCCTTCCTTCCTTCCTTCCTTCCTTCCTTCCTTCCTTCCTTCGTTCCTTCCTTCCTTCCTTCCTTCCTTCCTTCCTTCCTTCCTTCCTTCCTTCCTTCCTTTCTTTCTTTCTCTCTTTCTTTCTTTCTTTCTCTCTCTCTCTTTCTTCTTTCTTTCTTTCTTTCTTTCTTTCTTTCTTTCTTTCTTTCTTTCTTTCTTTCTTTCTTTCTTTCTTCTTTCTTTCTTTCTTTCTTTCTTTCTTTCTTTCTTTCTTTCTTTCTTTCTTTCTTTCTTTCTTTCTTTCTTTCTTTCTTTCTTTCTTCCTTTCTTTCTTTCTTTTTCTCTTTCATTTTGTCTTCTGTAACAGCTCTGTAGCTAAAGGAAGAAAGGGAAAGGAAAGGTAGGAAATTAAAGGAAAGCTTATTCCACCATGATGTAAAGTGATGACCATTTGAAAAACAACAACAACAAAAAACCACTTTAGTTCCCTAGATATTTATTTACAATTTGCAAGCAAGAATTCCTTGGGAGAAAATAAGGTTAGTGTAAAAAGGGAGGGAGGAGAAGTTTCAGAGATGGAAGTTTGGTTCTATCAAGTGCCAAAAGTTATGTGTGTCTTGCGGTTTGCAAATGGTAGTCATTCATTGCTAAAAGTCAGCCTTCAACTGGAACCCAGTAACCCTGGGGACCCAAATGGCATCAATTAATCAGAAATTGGTAATGACATGTTAATTTTGGATCAAAGCAATGGCATTATGGCTTTCATTCAGAGCATGTTCTATTGTGGATGGAAGTGTAGGAGACCTATCTGACCTTTCTGCAATGATGATCATGCCATGTGAAAGCTTTTTCCAAATGTATGGGGATATCTCACTCTGCTCTGATAACCTCTTAAACCATTCTTTTCAGTTCAGAAGGGTATTTTCCTAAGAGTTCCCAAAGAGGAGTCTCACCTATAAATTACCAGACAGGCTAATGCGAATTGGTCAATAGCTCCTCTCTGTTTTCAAAGGTTTATTGGCAGAGGATTAGGTTGTGTGTTGACTTGTTGTAGCATTTTTATGGAAGGCTCTCCTACTCTCAGTGTGCAAACAATGAGGCCAGAGAGAATTCAATCCCATTTCCAGAACCCACTCAGAGTTCATGAGGTTGATATTTCAAACCAAACCCAAACCTTCAGTGGTCAGGTTGGTTTTGCTTTTGGCCAAGCACAACCTCCTTATGCTTCATAAGTGGGCAGGCTGGGATGGGAGGTCTTTACAGGACTCATAACAAATGGCAGCAAAGGCTTCTGGGACAGAAAACAAACTCTTTCCAAAAGAAGATTTCGATGATTAAGTGTAAATGAATCAGAAACATATGGATTAAATTTCCCTGAAATTACACAAGGTTTTATAAATTAAGAGGGGCATGGAATAGGCCTGGTTTTTCTGGTAACCCCCAAAACATTTGAGGAAAAAGTCAACACACACACACACACACACACACAACCTCAGACAGTCTATGAACTTAAAATCCAGCTGGGATGTTCCTTCTTTGGTAAATAAAGTTGTGTCTTTCACCTCCCATCAGCTTGAGGGGAAATCTGGCAGAGGGGGAAAAAATCCTTCCCCAGCTAGAGGGAAAGAGAAAGGGAAAGGGTAGCAAGGGAAAGCCCATCCATGAGCTGTCTGCTAAATCTTTTCATTTAGTTACCTTTCCCTTTATGAATACCGCTAAGATTTGGGCTTTACCATACATAACTTTAACTCAGTAATATCCTTCATGGGGCTATGATTTGCTGGCTCCATATGTAACCTCTTGGCCTGTAGAACTGGCTCCATCTCAAAGCCTGTTGTTACCTCAATTTTGGAAGGTTTAAAAATTTTTTTTTGCAGGGGGGACTGGCAGGGGGAGAGGTGAGAGTTGGGGGAAAGTGAGGAGGAAGCAGACAGAAGGATAGAAATAAGAAGAGAAAAAGTTGAGAAGATACTTTCTCCTGTTGAATATTTTCAATATGGAACTCATTGTCTGGGCTAGTTTGGAAGAAGGGAAAACTCTAAAGCAAGACAAAATAGAAACCCCAAGAATTTAGATGTTTGTTAATGTCTAGATTTGTCCCCCTACCTTAATTCCCCCCAAACACTCCCCCCCCTAATTATAACATTAATGCTCAAACTAGTAGTTCCATCTAGCTCTGGAAATGGCATGGGCAGGATAGCCATTATGCCTATTTTCCAGGCAAATCTGCTCAGTTCCTCCACTTTAGGGTAATTAAACTAACTCTGTCTCCTCCTCCTTCTCTTCTTCCTCCTCCTCCTCCTCCTTCTTGGGACTGGCCTGACAGCTGCCTTGCATTTGGATTTACTGTGTGATTTATCAGGCCCGCTGATGTATGGCTGCATGATTTAGTACTGCAAAAATACTGTGGAATGCACCCCCAAAAGCAATATATGCATTATTATTATTAATAATAATAAAGATAAATGTCAGCCCCAAGAGGCTTTGATGGGCCTTGCCACTCCATTTAACATTTTAACAGTGGCATGTGGCCTCTACATGGCATTTGGTTACGTCTGATGCATTCAAGCAGGCTAAGAAAAGGTTATTTGTCAAATGCTGGGTCTGAGTCGGGGGATATTTTTAAAGCTTTGGGTCAGACCAGCCCCAGCTGCATTCCTGTCCCTGACGTTCAACGGGCTGAACTTTGTCACATTATTAAGCTGTCAGCAATGCAAGGGCGTTGTTTAGATTTCTGGTGGGAACTCCTCACACATGCTCTGCATCCTCTATGGGGATTATATCAACACCATTGTCGAGCACATACAAGTGAACTGGGCTGTAATTACCCCCAGAAAGCCTTGCTTGCTTGGTCTCTCTCTAGGCTAAAATGGAAATACCAGAGACAGGTCCCTATGGGCAGAGAGATATCTCCCCTACAAACACAAACACACACACACACACACATATCATTTATATTTTGCTTGCCTTCTCAATGGGTTGGGTAGAGGATGGAGGAGGGAGAGGATTTGGAATTCAGAATTAAAAAAAATAAATGTTAAAATAAAGTATAATTATTTTTAAATAAGATCACAAAATTGTTAGATTAGGGAAATGCTGTCAATCTGCACACATCAAGTAATTTTAGAAAGTCATCAAAAGTATCCCTTATGTCTCTGTGGATATGATACTTAGATAATTTTTAAACAATAATAAGGTAAAATTTAACAAATGCAAATGTAAAGATCTGGGTGAAAAAAAATCAACAAGTGACAAGTTGGGGAAATTTCTAATCTATAAGTAGTTAATTAGGAGAGAATCTGGAGATTTTAATGGACCATGATGGTTCAGAGGGACCAACCCTCTGATATGGCTACCAATTAAGTGAATTTCATTATAGGCTGCATTAATAAAACTACAACATCTAGAATGAGTAGAAGATTCCCAGGACTCTGCAATAGAACTTTCTCTTCATGACACACTTTTAAAAGGGCATTAACTGATCAAGCATATCTGGAGAAGGTGACCAAAATGATTCAGAAGCAGAAAAAATACATCATAGAGGAATGATAGCATATGAGAGAGGAAAATGGCAATGGGTAGCCTGAATAATAGATTTGAGAAGAGTAGGCAGTCCCCCAAAGTGTCTTCAAATTTTGAAGGACTCATAAAGAAGAAGGTTTGGCTTCATTCTGTATGACATCAGAAGGCAGAACTAGTTTTCTAGTTCTGAATCAGGTTTCAGATCAATAAAAGAAAGAATTATTTGGTGAGGAGAGTTAGTCAAAAATGGAATAGACTACTGTTGATTAAGGGAGTTCTTTTTTCTTGTCATATTCAAATAAAGATAGATTGAATGATCAGTAAGTGGATAAACTTTTGTTAAATTCATACTATGTGCCAGGCACTATGTTAATAGCCAGGGATGAAAAAAGAGGCAGATTTATCAGGGATGGTAACTAGGCCCATGGGAATATAAGACCAACAGCAATAAATGATTTAAAATAAGAGAAGTCATTCTTCCTATCACTATCATCAACATCCCATGCATCAATCAAAAAAAAAAGAAAGGAAAGGAAGGGAATAGAAAAAATGGCAGAGAGGATTACTTTAACATCATCCTGGAATGCTCTGGAAGTATTAAAATATATCAGGTAGTCTTAGGTACTTAATAGGGGTAGCACAGTAATCTCCCTTTTTAACTCAAGTCTCAATAGTGAGCATTCAGGAGACTACTAGTTCCTAATCCTATTTTTTTCACTGATTTTGTTTCCAAGGCTATCACTAGAAAATGTTGACTGAAAATTCACTAGATCCCTAGCCAAATATTAGATGTGATATTGGCTAATTCTCATGCAACCATATCTGCCAAACAACAATCCCAACATCTTTTATTTATTCATCATTTACTCTACATTGTTCTTTTCATCATTTTATCATAGAATCCTAGCATAGATGGCTAAACCTATGGTGTCTACTTCAACTAGAAATACAACTTGATCACTACTTGCTATAAAATCAATTTTGAAAACCATAAAATACATTATATGTGTGGTAGTTTCGTTTATCTTGTTAAGAATTATCAAATTATGTTTTAATCTATTCAATATATTCAGAAGTTTAGCTTGCTGTGTTTTCTTGTGGCCGGAGTCTGACACCTCTGGTCTAAAAGATTTTTAAGATCCTTACCAGCTCTAAAATCTCTGCTAATCTCTAGCAAAGGGATAAGTATTGCTGGCCCCCAAATGTAAAACTCTGAACCCTTGAAGATTAAAAAAAAGCAAGAATAATTAGATAATTTCACATGTACCTTCACTCTGAGGTTAAGAGATAGTAAAGAGACAAAGATGAAGGAAAGGAGAGAGGAAGGAAGGAATAAAGGAAGAGGGAGGGAGGGAAGGTGGAAAGAAGGAAGGGAGAGAAGGAAGAAAGGAAGGAAGGAGGGAAGAAGGAAAGGAAGAAACAAAGAAAGAAAGGAAGGAAGGAGTGAAGGAAGGAAGGAAGGAAGGAAGGAAAGAAGGAAGGAAGGAAGGAGTGAAGGAAGGAATAAAGGACGGAGTGAAGGAGGGAAGGAAGGAGGGAAGGGAGGAGGGAAGAGAGAAGAGAAGTTGGAGGAAGAGAGGAGGATGATGGGAGTGGGGGATGATTTTTTTTTGAAAATTTTATTTAATTAATCAATTTAGAATATTTTTCCTTGGTTATAAGAATCATTTTCTTTCCCTCCCCCCCCCAGCCGACAAGCAATTCCACTGGGTTTTATATGTGTCATAGATCAAGACCTATTTCCATATTATTGATATTTGCACCAGGGTGATCATTTAGAGTCTATAACCCCAACCATATCCCCATTGACCCATGTGATCAAGCAGTTGTTTTTCTTTTGTGTTTCTATTCCCACAGTTCCTTCTCTGGATGTGGATAGTGTTCTTTCTCTTAAGTACCTCAGACTTTTCCTGGATCTTTGCATTGCTGCTAATAGAGAAGTCCATTACATTCGGTTGTACCACAGGGTATCGTTTCTGTGTATAATGTTTTCCTTTTAAATGGTCTGTGAGATCCCAAAAATGACCATGGAATGAAGTTGAATCTCATGTCTGCAGAGATATCTAAGTATAGGACAAATGCTTATCTGGGTATTAATTTGCTCCCACCTGGAGAAAGGAAATTGGACTAATAATTTAGGTTCTTCCTTTGGCAGAGAAGGAAATAGTTTCATAAAAATGAAGTCAGGCAGGCAAGAAGCATTTATTGTGCTATATGCCAGGCACTGTACTAAGAATTGGGGATGCAGAGGAACAAAACTGTCCCT
>NC_077228.1:290285750-290503250 GCF_027887165.1 Monodelphis domestica | reverse complement strand
TTCCAGAAATCCCCTGGACTTACAATCATCTCCAGGCCCAGGCCCAGCACTGTGGCTACTTAGTTTTCAATGAAGGCACCTATGGAAAGTTTAATGAAGGGAAAAAGCAGGGTGGAATTGCTTTTTTTAGGACCAGGACAAAATACTGTGTTGCCTTCTTTCTCCCTATTTTTTTTCCTTTCTTTTTGCAGTATTTCTGCTCAGAGAAAATTATAGTGTTCAGGGCCAGAGATGTGCTCTGTATGTTTTGCTTATTACAGTGGTTAAAATGAGAAGCATGAGCAATGGCGTATCATTATAACATTCTTGATATCCCTGATATATTTGTGCACAGTTGTGCGTAGTTGTGGCTGAAGGAGGCAAGCTGATGAGCTGATACTCTCTGGAGCATTTGCGCCAAATCTTTATTTGCTCAATGTCTTGCTGTGCAATGGAATTCATGCTGTGCATCTCTTTTACAATTTCTCCCTCTTTGCCCTAAATTCTCTTCTTCATTTCCTGTCCTTTATGCCTGGAACTCACTCTTTCTCCAGACATCCTTCTCTGGCTTCCTTCAAGTCTCAGCTCAAGAGCCATGTTATTCAAGAAGCTTTTCATACTCCCTCTTAAGGCTAATACATCCCCTCCACTAGCAGCTCCAATTTATCCTTTCTATATCTTGTTTCTAAATAGTTGTTTGCATATTGTCCCCTCATTAAACTGTGAATTCCTCAAGGGCACGGATTGCCTTTTTGTCTTTGTTATTGTTGTTTAGCCATGTCTGACTCTTTAGGACCCATTTAGGGTTTTCTTGGCAAAGATACTGGAGTTTGCCATTTCCTTTTCCAGCTCATTTTGCAGATGAAGAAAAGAAAGTAATTAGGATTAAGTGACTTGTCCAGGGTCACAGAGCTAATAAGTATCTGAGGCTGCATTTGATCTCAGATTTTATTGATTCTATGCCCAGTGTTCTATCCACTGCACCACCTAGCTGCCCTTTTAGACACGTAGTAGACGTTTAATATATGCTTATTAGCTGACTGACTTTTCTCTTATTCAGATGGAGTAGAAAGCCAAAATGGCAAACGACCAAAAAAAAAATTCTTTGAGTTAGGGATGGTAGGAGTTGGAGAATTTTGCCACAGAAACTATCTGTAATATAAATTACATAATAAGAATTCCAGAATTAAGCATTCCTTCCATTTGGTTTTCATCTTTCCTTCTTTAATTTGCTTTTCTAGGGGTATCTGATAGGGCTTTAGCAATCATATCTAAAGGATTTAGGAGTCCTACTGAAATGCATCATGGTACAAGGAAAAACACACTGATTCTGGAGTCAAGGGACCTGGGTTCAAATCCTGTTTTCAATATATGCATGACTTTGAACACATCATATTACCTTCCTAGACCTTAGTTTTCTACAAGAGTGGTAGATGGACCTGATGATTTGTGATGTTCAGTTCTACACTAGATCTAAAGTATGATCCTAAAATAAACCAATTATTATTCATTAAGCATTATTGAATTGCCACTCAAGAGACTATGTGATACAGTGGGGGAGGCATGGACTTAAAGTTGACATGTCTGAAGTAAATTGAGTTTTGCCATTTATTAGTCATGTTACTTTGGACAACATACTTCAACTTTCTATTTAGTTTCCTAATCTTAAAATGGGACCAATGATATCTATATAACCTTCCTCAACTGTTCTGAGGAAAGTTTGTGTGTATCAAGCATTATGCAACTATCACTTGGAGCCATGCTATTGTCATGCACACCATGTGCTCTGGATACTTTTGTATCATCCCTCTGGCATTGTCATTCCAAACAAAACTTGAAAAAACTAGATAATATCTGATTTTTACAAGTGATATGAGATAGAACATCCTCTAATCACTGTTCTGATTCCCATCTACTCCAACAAAAATGTTTGTTAAACATCAAGGGTGTACAATATATTGTACTTGCCCAGGTATTGGGCTGTATTGTAGATAGAGGAACAAAACAAAAAACAATCTCTGCCCTTAAGAGGAAGATATTATATTTGATACTCCTGTAAAGGTGAGATTGAAACCATCTCATTTTAGCTTGAATATCTTAACTAGGTAAGAACATTTTTGATTGAATCAAACAAACAGAACTGAGTGTGAACAGGGCCTGTAAATCTCTTGAACTAATCAAAGCCATCGTGTGTGTGTGTGTGTGTGTGTGTGTGTGTGTGTGTGTGTGTGTGAGAGAGAGAGAGACAGAGACAGAGACAGAGACAGAGACAGAGAGAGACAGAGACAGAGAGAAACAGAGACAGAGACAGAGATAGAGACAGAGACAGAGACAGAGGAGAGAGACAGAGAGGAAGAGGAGAGAGAAAGACAGAGACAGAGAGACAAAGAGAGACAGAGAGAGACAGAGAGAGAGAAGAGAGAGACAGACAGAGACAGAGAGAGAGGAGAGAGAAACAGAGAAAGAGACAAAAAGAGAGAGACAGAGAGAGAGGAGAGACAGAGAGATGTAAGGGGGAATTTTAGGGTTATGACTTAATCTAAATTTAATTGGTTGCCAGGGAATATCCCAAATAAAATCCCAAGTTAGTCTGGAAATTTATGGTGGTTTAATTAATATAGAGGGAGGGAATTAAGGAGAAGAAAGAGGGAAAGAGAATAGGATTTCTCCTGCCTGGCCTGTGCCAGGGGGAGTTCAAAGACCTCAGCTACAACGTCTTTTCAGAAGATTAGAGGCTTTCCTAAGAGGATAGTGTTTTGGAAGGAAAGGAGAAAAGAATCAGCCTAAAACTCCGAGAGAGCTCGAAGACATCTTCCCTGAACTAGGTTACTAAGCTTCCCCAGTAATGTATCAAGGACTTTCACCGCCAAACCTGGACAATAGCTGCCACCATGCCAAGATGCCAAGACACTCAGCACCCTGCCATCAGAGCCACCTCTCCACAAAAAAGAGAGCCAAGAGAGGAAGTGACGCTAAATATGTAGACCATTTTTACATCACTTCCTATGTCTCACATGTACCAATGGCATCTTAAGCTTGACTTAGGACAGCCCAGGGGTCTGTCAGTTGTTTCTGATTTGTCATTTGCTAGCACATGTCTGTCATAGGCCATCCTTCTCAATACTTAATCCTTAAGTATGGACGTAGACATTCCTGTTTTGTTAGACTAAGCAGGGTGGAGTAAATCCAGAATTCACAGAGAGAGAGAGAGAGAGAGAGAGAGAGAGAGAGAGAGAGAGAGAGAGAGAGAGAGAGAGAGAGAGAGAGACTGGGTCATACTCCAAATGATTTGTATAAAAGCAAGAAGTTATCTCAAAATAACCTCCTTTATGGAGAGGGAAGAGAGATTCTGGGAGACAGAATCTGGATTCCAGAGATTAGAGTGAGTATATTTCCAGGACACTTTGAGAAAGGAAAGGAAGACCAGTTTATGCCAAATAAGGAATATTGACTCTACAGGCATGTCAGAGTAAAGGATCTTGGTTGAGGGATGTCCCAAGGAATGGTCAGTTTTTCCTCCAATTCCCCCTCCCATTGCCTATCCACAGACAATAATGAAATTTGATGTTAAGTTATCCAAAACTTTCTAGTAAACTGACATTTTCTTTAGTTATATAGAGACAAGGAGTTAGCTAAAGATAAGCACAAAAAGAATAGTAGTCAGAGACCCCACCTGTGACTCAACTTAGAACTTGTTTTCTAAAATAAACTCCCTAAAGATGACGAGGTATGATCAAAATGGACCTTAGGGGGATTACTTCTTCTCCTTAGCTCCAAATGAGCTCATTATTATAACAAGCTGCTACACTGGCACATATGCTCTCTATGTATAGAAGTGGGAAAGGGAGAGCACTAGCTCTCCAGGCTACCATATACTCCAAATACTGTTTCAACTCATTTATCTCCATCTTTTTGTTATATTTGTTGTATTATCCAATCATTTTAAGTCATGTCCAGCTCTTCATGACCCCTTTGGGGTTTTCTAGACAAAGATACTGAAGGAGCCTGACATCTCCTTCTCCAGCTCATTTTACAGATGAGGAAACTGAGGCCAACAAGGTTAAATGACTTGCCCAGGGTAGGGTCATACAGACTCATTTATCCTGCTTCAAAATCTCTCTTGGACTAACCAAAAAATGTCTTAATCATTCATAGGCCTCAAGCTTATTCCACCACAATGACATCTTTACATCTACCATTCCCAGGTTATGTTCTACCAACTTAAATCAACTGTTTTATCTCCAGGCTCTTTCCTAGAGCACTTAAAGAAGCCCCTCAACAATCTGGGTCAGCCGCTTAGAATGGGTTGGTGCACAGCTGGGTAAATTGCTATTCCTATTTGCAGGCATGATCTTCCTCAGGTGCTAAAGAACTACATAAAAGTGTAAACCTTGACTAGGTATGATGATATCCTATGTTTGACATTAAGCCCACAGTGACCCAGTGGTTAGAGGGCTGGAACTAGAATTATAGAAGACATGAATTTAAATCCAGCCTCGGATATTTAATAATTATGTGCACTTGGGAAAATAATTTAATCTCTGTATTATAATTTTTATGTTTACAAATAGTATATAATATTAATCAAATAGATAGTTTATATTATATAATTATAATATAATACATAATATAACATGTTATATAATAAAGATAACATATTATGTTATATTGTATGTTATAATATATGTTATAAATAAATAATAATATTTGTTGAAGTTAATCACTTTTTTAGTAATTTTTTTCACTTAAATGTAAAAACAATTTTTGGCAGTTGTTTTCTAATATTTTGAAATCCACATTCTACCTCTTCTTCCCTTCTCTGAGACAGAAAACATTTTTATTGGTTACACATGTGTTATCATACAAAACATTTCCATATTCATCATATTATGGAAGAAAACACATAAAAAACCCAAAAAGAAAATGAAGAATAGTCTGCTTCGAACTAAAGCTAACAATTATTATTTTTTTTTAAAACCCTTACCTTCCGTCTTGGAGTCAATACTGTGTATTGGCTCCAAGGCAGAAGAGTGGTAAGGGCTAGGCAATGGGGGTCAAGTGACTTGCCCAGGGTCACACAGCTAGGAAGGAGGCCGGATTTGAACCTAGGACCTCCCGTCTCTAGGCCTGGTTCTCAATCCACTGAGCTACCCAGCTGCCCCCTAAAGCTAACAATTATTATTGAGTATCTAAGGAAGTTTGGAATGAGTGATGGTGTATCCTTTCATATTTGAGATGATAATGGTGTGCCCTTTCTAATTTAAATAACAATGCACAATAAGTAAAAAAGGAATAATATATGCAATAAATGCTATGCATGTGAAATGGATGTGACGATCACAGGTGGGATGATGTAGTCTTAGCAACATCCATGGAGAAAATGGGACTTAAGCCTTAAAAGAGAGATAGAACATGTATAGGTAGGGACCTCATCTTAGGCAGAAGCTCTAAGATTGCAAATGCCTTGGATCAATTCAGTCTACTATGATGTACATAGTTAACCTTGTTTGCCTCAGTTTCTTCATCTGTAAAGTGATCTGGCCAAGGAAATGGCAAACTACTCCAGTATCTTTGCCAAGAAAACCACAAATGGGATCGTGAAGAATTGCACACAACTGAAAATGACTCAATAGCTTCAACAACAACCATAAAGAGGTTAACCATTGTAGAAAGCTGTAGAATGGTCCAAAACATAAACAGAAAGGAAAAGAAGTGTTCTCCATTTGCCAGCCAACTCTGACTACATCAGCTTTGAAAACAGACAGGGAAACTCTATCTTTCTACTGAAAATGAAATGGGTCTGTATAGGCTTACAACACTCCAAGGAACACAGCCACCACCCTAGCCTGGCAGGGTCCCACCTCTTCCCATCATTGAAAGATACATACCCTAGGGGCTGTTGATTATTGGCCTTTCTCAGGCTTATTGTTTTCTCTGGCACCTGAATGGTATATGCTTCATCTGTGTCCACAGAAAGACTTTTTTGGACTACTTTGTTTTCACTGGGTACATATAAGTACTTTTGTGGACTAGATCTGCTCTGCTGTGTCCCGGCTACCATCTTGGTAGAGCTCTCCACTAAGTCATTCCATCACATTTTTTGGAATCTCCATGTCATGTTTTCAAAGTGGAAAATAGATTTGACTATGTCCTTTTGCAGCAGGACTTGTGCCTTCACTAATGTGTGTGTGTGTGTGTGTGTGTGTGTGTGTGTGTGTGTGTGTGTTTCCAAATGAGGAAGGAAGGAAATTTTCCTCTGAGTCTTGGTAGTGAAGTTCATTCATTCATTGGACAGATATCTTTTAAGTATCTACTGTGTATAGAATGCTGTGCTAAATACTAGGAACATTACAAAGTTTGCAGAAGTCACTCTGCTCATGTTTAATGGGCATTTAATGGAGGATATGTCTCAAATAGAGAGAATGATAATCTACCCACATTTGTTGCTAATTAGTAGTTTCAGTCATATCTGACTCTTTGTGACCTGATTTGGGGTTTTCTTGACAGGAATTCTGGAGTGGTTTTGCCATTTCTTTCTCTAGCTCATTTTACAGATAAGGAAACTGAGGCAAACAGGGTTAAGTACCTTGATCAGGACCACATAGCAAGGAAGTACCTGAGGCCAAAGTTGAACTCAGAAAGATGAGTCTTCCTGGTTCCAGACCTGGCATTCTATTCACTGCACTACCCAGTTGCCTAACTTGCCACCTTATATTCATTATCAACCAAATGACTCAATTCTAGACCTGGAATAAGAAAGATTAGATCTTTCCTCAGACACTTACTAACAGTGATCCTAAGCATGACAGTTAACTGTTGTTGGCTCAGTTTTTTCGACTGTAAAATGGGGATATTAATGTTACTTACATACCAGTATTATTATGAAGATCAAATGAGATAACATTTGTAAAGTGCTTAGCATAGTGCCTAGCATGTAGTAGGCATTCATAAATGCTTATTTCCTTCTTTCTTAGAGTTTCAAGGCATAATCCTTTGTGAGAAAACTATCCTAGCAGTCTTGAAACTAGGGTATTTGCTCAACACTTAAAGTTCTGCAAAATTTTTTACAAAAAAAAATCTCATTTTGTGTGACCCTGGGCAAGTCACTTGACCCCCATTGCCTAGCCCTTACCACTCTTCAGCCTTGGAACCAATATACAGTATTGACTCTAAGATGGAAGGTAAGGGTTTAAAAAAAACACTCATTTGATCCGTATAACAATCTTCAGAGATAGATGGCTATTATTACCCTCATTTTACAGATGAGGAAACTAAGGCACAGAGAAGATAAATTACTGCACCAGGGGCATACAACAATTAAGTGTATGGGTCTGGATCAGAATTCAAGTCTTCTTTATTCCAGTGCATTTTAGATTCCCTATTTTAAAAATTATATTCTCCTAGGGGATACAAGATACAGATAAGATTAAATGCAAAACATATACAAATTAATTTCAAGAGAAATAGGTGGGAGGTGATAAAGGAAGGTAAAAAAAAAATTGGCCCTGGAGCTATGCCTATAGTACAATGCCTTACACATAGCCTGAACTCAATATAGACTCCTTTAAATGAATGGTATTGAATTTTAAAAGGTTAACAATAGAGCTATTAACATATGGCACATTATACCTTGTTTCCTGCACTTTCCTCAAGTGCCAGCCTAGAAGGCTTCCATTAACAAGTGTTAGTTAATAAAAGACATTTTAACAGTAAATGAAAAGCACATTTTAATATGAGAATCAGCCTTTTAAGACCTGGGTTCTAATCTCCCACATATTAGTAATTATGAAGTCTTTGGAATGTCATAGACTCTAAACCTCAATAAAATAATAAGTCAAGTCTGGATGAAAAATCCCGTCTTCCACAGAAGATTGCTACAAGGCTCAAGTTGTTGTTCAGTCATGTCTGACTCTTCATGACACCAGTTGGGGTTTTCTTGGCATGGAGTGAGTGGTTTGCCATTTCTTTCTTCAGCTCATTTTACTGATGAGAAAACTCCGACAAACAGGGTGAAATGGTGAAGTGACTTGCTCAGAGTCACACAGCTTGTAAATGTCTGAGGTCAGATTTGAACTCAAGAAGTCTTCCTGATTTCAAGCTCAGTGCATTATCCTTTGCACCACCTAGCTGACCCACAAGGGTCAAATGCTATAACATATGTGCTTTAGAAACTATGGAGTGCTTTTTAAATCTAAGCTATTATTATACAATCAGGAGATAGAAAGAGAAGGGAAAGAAAAGGATGTTATTCAGAAGCTGGCATTAACTTAACATTAGCCTGGAAGACTGTTTAATTTTCAATTAAGGGCAGTTTGGTGGCTTAGTAGATAAAGTGCTGAACTTAGAGGTAGGAAGACCTGAGATCAAATCCAGATTCAGATACATTTAGTAGTCATTTGACTCTGAGCCAGTCACTTAACCCTTGTTTGTTTCAGTTTCTTCCATGGTAAAATGGTGCCAGTATCATCACCTACCTGCCAGGCTGAACAGCAAGGTGGCTCAGATGATAGAGCACTGAGTAGTTCGGAATCAATAAGACTCATCTTCCTAAATTAAAAATCTGGCCTCAGACATTTATTAGTGTGAGACCCTGGATGAGTCTCTTTACCCTTTTAATCTCAGTTTCCTCATGTGTAAAATGAGTTGAAGAAGAAAGCGGCAAACCACTCCAGTATTTTTGCCAAGAAAATCCCAAATGGGGTCACAAAGAGTGGGACACAACACAATCACCCAGGTTTATTGTGAAGGTAAAATGAGATATTTGTAAAGCATTTTGTGATCCTTAAAACACTGTATATGTGCTAGTTATTATTAGTCAGTAGAAACCAAACATGACAATTCTACTTTAAGTGTCTTCAGTTATGTGATTGTATTTCTCCTGATTAAACCAGCAAATGAAACTTAACCTGAAGAGTGTTTTTGTGTATGTGTGGTAGATATATTTTCTTTTTTTCTCGAGTACATTAAACATTAACCAGCCCCTCAGGCTAATGTTGGACATTACCCCCATCATTGAACATTAGTTGTAACATATACATCTGTTCCCAATGCTAGAGCACTTAATTTGGCAACCAAAATTACGATAATATAATAAAGAGAATGTATATATGATGAAAAATAAACTCTGAAGCATATTATATTACAACTTGATGCTTTCTACTTTATTCAATCAATTTCAAGTTCTTTCCTATAACTCAGTTAAAATCAGAGGGAAGAAGAGAAAGGGAAAGCAGTACTTTAAAAGTATCTCCGATTTTAACTCATTCGCAATGCTTCAATAGATTTAATAATGTTTAATATTTTAAAACATACAGCACAGCAACAGTAATATTGCATATTTACATAATGCCATTCTTCAAGACGATACATAGAAATTACTTTACTCCCCTTAATAATCTATCCAGGAAAAAAATAAGATTTTGGCTGGTTTGCTGTATTGTTATTGTTCAATTGTGACTGACTCTTCATGTCTCCATTTGGGGTTTTCTTAGCAAAGATCCAGAGGTAGTTTGCCATTTCTTTTTCAAGCTTATTTTGTGAATTAAATGACTTTCCCAGAGCCACATAGCTAGTAAGTGTCTAAAGCTGGATTTAAACTGCTGAAAATGAATCTTCCTGATTTCAAGTCCAGTGTTCTATCTATTGCACCATCTACTTGCCCTATTTGCCATGAGAATGAATGGAATGAAAGACATGAGGAAAGCTACCAATTAACATCTTCCAGTATTCAACAGTTCTTAAAACCATTTGTACTGGAAAGAACAATGGTTTTGGAATCAGAAGGCTTAGTTTGCCTTCTGATTCCTCCACTTTCAGGGTTCAGAAATTTGCTGAGAAAGCATAGCATTAGAATAACAGTAACCAGCTCTTAAGATAAATTTCTATTAGTCTAGGTTAACTTAGTGAATTGTCCTCTCCTCTGGGAGCATTCCTGTCTAAAATGTTATGTCTGCCCAGCAACCTTATGGGAATGCTTCCTCCCTCCCCTGTCTGGGGTAAAGGGGTGGCTCACATGGGGCATGAGGGTGCAGTCTGGGCATTAGGTTTCTAAAATGTTCACCATCACTGCCCTAGACAGTCTTGAATACACACTACCAAATTCAGTTCCATAATAATAAATCTTCCTATTCTATCTCTATTTTTTTCCTAGACTCTATTATAGACCACCATCCTTCTATTATGACCACATTCACTTGGACATGGAACAATAAATTGGCTCACTATTTATTTTGCATCAGTTATATTTTCACATCTCTGATGAGACTAGGGAGACACCCTTGTCTCCTCAGCAACTCATAGACAAACTATTTCTTGGTGTGGACTGCTTCCTGAGTTGGCATACCTCATCAAATTTATACTAATTCTCAGTGGATTCAGTTTCAAGGACTGATATTTGACCTTGTAATCAAATTAGGGGAGTGTATTACTGTTTGGAATCTTTTTTTCCTGCATATTACACCAAGGATGGTTCACATCATCCAAATTCACATTAGGAAGCAGAGAACATTCATCTACAGTTTGCTTATAGCATGGATACTATGTCAATCCTCATTGGTTATGTCTATGACACCTCACTTGAAAATATATTAAATTTTTTCTCTCTTTTGTTTTATAAAGACCAAGTCAAAAGTTACCTCTGATGTGAAACCTTCCCAGACATCCTTGAATCTCAGAGTACTTTGCTTTTCAGCTTTCTAATGAACTTATCAGGGCAGCTAGATGGTAAAATGGATAAAGTGCCAAGCCTGATGTCAAGAAGACTCCTCTTCCTGAATTCAAATCTGGTCTCATACACTTACTAGTTTTGTGATCTTGGGTGAGTCATTTAGCACTATTTGCCTCAGTTTCCTCATCTTTAAAATGAATTGGAGAAAGCAATGGCAAACTTCTCTAGCTCTTTATCAAGAAAACTCTAAATGGAGTCATGGGGAGTCAGACAAGACTGAACAACATAGTGATGTGATTTCCTTCAGCTGTGGTCAGCAATGAGGAAGGAGAATGACAGAGGCAGATTGGTGGATGAGACCCACTGATGAGGACTGAAAGGACTTGAATAGTGGAAGGTCACTGGAGAAAGGCATTTAAGAGTTGAGGCCATTTCAAAGTTGAGCTGTTTAACTTTAGGGCCAAGATTCTGAAGTGAGAAAAGTGAGACTCAAATACAAGTGATGACCTGGAGAAATGGAGAGGGAGTGGAAATATGAGCATAAGGGTATACCTTCATGTTAGAGCTTACTAGTTTGTTTGGAAACATTTATTTTGGAATCCTCATAGAGATATAGGCGTATGACTCACCTGTGGAGGTAAACAATTTATTTGTTCAGCACACAATTGCTAAGTGCCTACTGTTTGCAGAGGAGTGTGTTAGACACTGATTAGACATGAAGTTTAGATCAGACATAAACCTTAACCCAATAGAGCTTGGAAAGCTGGATAAAATGAAAACAAGCTATCTAGCCATCCATATATTATGAGAAGATGGAGTCTTATCTGTATCAATCTCTCTTTGTTTGCTCTTCATACTTCAGAAGTATCTTGACATCTTCAAGATGTCATCTTCAAGTAAGTTGACATCTTCAACTCAGTAAATCTAAACCAGAATCCTTCATCTCTCCTATGAAATCCACCTATTTTTCCAACTTTACTATATATTTCAGGTCAATGTTATCCTCCAAGTCCCTCTGAATCATGTCCTCTTATTAATTTTTGAGCCCTTACCTTCCATCTTAGAATCCATACTAGGTGGGTTTTTGTGGGTGCATGTATTTTGGTGGGCATCTTTGTGGTGTTTATTGCATTGCTATTATCTTTGTATAAGTGAATTCCAACTATAAAACATAGATGGCAGATTTGGAGGAAGGCAGATCAGGATCTTCACAACTAGCCCTTATTTTTGCCAATGAGTCCCATTAGCCACATTGTAAAGGTTTGTCAATTGTTTTTATTTTCTTCAGAATGACTCTTAAGCCTTAAAACTGTCCATTTTAATAAACATATATAGCTTTTTTTAAAAAAGGCAGAAGAGTGGTGAAGGCTAGGCAATGGGAGTTAAGTGACTTGTCCAGTGGTCCTAGAGCTAGGAAATGTTTGAGGTCAAATTTGAACCCGGAACCTCCCTGTGTCTGGGCTTGGCTCTCAATCCACTGAACCATCTTGCTGTTCCCTCTCATACCATTCTTAAGCATTTCCTATACATCTTCCATATCCAACAAGCTTCCAAGCTCTGCTGAATTTATCCTCAAATTAACTTTTGCATCTTTCCCCTTTTCTTTGTTTCAACTGCCTTCACTCAAATTCAGGTCCCTATCAACTCTTTTCTAGACTATTGTGATTGTCTCCTAATTGATATACTTGCTTCCATTCTCTCTCTCTCCTATCCAATCTATCCTTCATATTTCTCCAAAATAATCTTCCTAAAGAAATGGTTTGACTATGTCTCTGCTCAAAAAAACCCATCATTTGATCCTTATTGCCTCTTGGATAAAAGAAAAACTCTTCTGTCTGACTTTTGAGGCCCTTCACAATAGGGCCCCAACCTATCTTTTTTTTAGATTTATTTGACACCGCTCTTCTTCACCCACTTGATGTTCTAATCAGGAAAAAAATCATTCTTCAAAAAGAATTGGTAATTAATGTCACATTCATTTGACTCTAGGTCTAGACAATATTTTTCTAAAACTATTGTTCCTAAGCAGCAGTAATAAAAACATAGCAATGTCAGTCACCAGTATACAGAAAGCCAAGGGTAAATACCATCTGACTGGTCCCTCTGCCTTTGATCACACCGACCACATTCCTTGTCTAATGCTACAAGGCCAAAAATGAAATCTGTAATAAATGATGCTCACCCTTTTCTTGGTATAACATAAAGGTCTAGCAAAAACAAAAACCACAATAGACTGCATTTGCTCTGTGTCCCCCTCCAAATCTGTGTATACTGTTCTTAATCTGCTAACCTTACTATGGGTCACTTTATACATTCCTTCCCATGTTTCTTTATATTCATTTTTTCCCTTGTGCAAATACATTTTCAAAACCTTTACCTTCTGGTCACAGACAGAAGAGCAAAAAGGGCTAGGCAATTGAAGTATCTGAGATCAAATTTGAACCCAGGACCTCCCATCTCCTGATCAAGCTCTCTATCCATAGAGCCATCTAGCTACCCAGTCGTGTATGTACTTTTATCAGAGTCTTGTGATCCTGAGAAATAGGTACTTCTAAGACTGGACTCCATTTAATAGGAGAGAAAGCAGGCTCAGTGAGATTGTGACTGGTCCCTGCTCACAATTCTAGGAAGTATCATAGGAGTATTTGAATTCAAGTCTTCCTTACTCATAGTCCCTCACTCTTTTCCCCAGATCAGGGAAATTCTAATCCTCTGATTTCAGATCCAGGAGACTTCATAACCTTGGAAGGAAGGAATGGAGATGGTGGTATGTTTTCAAAGGTTTTCAGTAGGTCTGGAGTCACTTGGACAGTCCTCAAAATGGAGCAGCCTAGATGGTTTGTTGGAGAGAGACTCAGCCCTAGAGATGGGAGGTCCTGGGTTCAAAAGTGACCTCAGACACTTCCTACCTGTGCGACCTTGGGCAAGTCACTTAATCCCCATTGCCTAGCCCTTACCCCTCTTCTGCTTTAGAATCAGTAAGGGTTAA
Source organism: Monodelphis domestica (assembly GCF_027887165.1). Lineage (NCBI taxonomy): Eukaryota > Metazoa > Chordata > Mammalia > Didelphimorphia > Didelphidae > Monodelphis > Monodelphis domestica. The sequence goes on along the minus strand of NC_077228.1, from coordinate 290,489,616 downwards.
AAAAAGAAATGTAGCAATGATATCACCCACCTTGGGTATAAGAACTCTTGACATATAAAGGAGAAAGACAGAAACAGATACATGGAAACAGAGTGACAGATAGACAGAAGAAGATAGATACAGAAAGAGAGTGATAAAGAGTCAGAGGAACAAAGACAGAGGCAAATAGGAGTAGGCAAATTCCTGTTCAAATGTGCATTACTTGAGAGGGGAGAGAAAAGGAAAGGGGAACAATGAAGACAAACTCTTTTTCACCATTTTGTTGAGACAAATAGAGAAAATAATAGTCAGGGACACATATAGAGGGATAACTAGTCAAAGATAGACAGAGATCTAGACACAGAAAGTATATTCTTTATTTTTATAGGATTGAAACTACCACAGATATTAATAATTATTATGTCATTAATGTGCCATGATTTTTCAACATTCCCTAGTCATTAAATTATTTAGTCATTTAGGTTATGGAACAAGATAGACGATTCACTTGTACAAATAAGGCAGCTCTGAATATGCAAACTCCTTGGAGGCAGAAGCATATTTTGTTAAGGTCTTTTACCCCCAGCATTGATCAGGAGCATCATGTTTTACACGTAATCTGCACTTAATTGATGTTTGTTGAATCCAATTGAATCAATTGCCACCTATACTTATGCAATAAAGATCCATCTGACTGAAACTGTTCCTACCACTGACTCACATTCACCAAAATTCCCACCATTACTGTCCCTACTTTGGTTTAAGTGACTTTCTCAGCAAATTTTTGTTAAGATGGGCATTATCTGTCTAGAGGAGAGAAAAAGGAAAGGGAAAAATGAAGATAAAATTTTCCTATTTCATCTCTTTGCCCAACAGAAAGTAGGAGAGACTAGTTGTTTGGAGATCTGACGTCCTTTTTCTGTTTATTGTGTGACCTTTGGCAAGGCACTTTCACTTTCTGGTGTCATCATGTCCATCTTCATTTCTCTCTCTGTGTCTGGCTCTGTTTCTCTGCGTCTCTCCCTCTTTGTGTGTGTGTCTCTCTCTCTTCCCACCTCCCTTCTTTCTCTCTCTTTCTCCCTCCCTCCCTCTCCTCCTTCCTCTAATTCTTTCTTACTGAATCTCACTCAAAATGAAAATAAGATAGGGGAAGAACGGAGAGGAAAAGGTAAGACAGAAGAGAGGATTAAAGAGTCAGAAGATAGTAAGAGAATGGAGAAAGTGGGAGAGAAGAGAGAAAGAGGACAGAGAAGAGGAAGAGAAAGAATATACTAAGTAGAAAAAAGAGTGAGGTGAGAGAGGAAGAAAAAGAATGGGGAAGGAGAAAGGAGAAAGAAGAGTAAAGTAAGAGATGAGAAGACAGAGACCAGAAGAGAAAGAGGGCAAATAATAGAAAAAAGAGGATTCCAAAAGTAGTTATGGAAGAAGAAAAAGAGAAAAAAATGAAGAACCAAAAAGACAGATAAAGCTACAAACACACACACACATACAAAGAACCATCTGCTCCTACATTTCCTGCTTACCTATAGACCTTTCTGTTATAACCCAGTGGAATAAAGCAACAATTTAGTAAATAGGATTCTGTAAGTAAACATACAGCAGATGTTCTAAATGAATTCGGACACTGCAGCTGGACAGACCACCCAGAATTTAAGCTTCTTTCACCAAACCAAGGCATCTTGTCACCCCCAAGGAGGCTTATGAGGGGAAAGCTGGCATGAGATCCATGGCTATTTGCTTGCCTGCTTCCTCAGTTTGACTAAGGGACATGGACATTTATACCCCCAGAAACTCAGGCAAACTATTATCAGGGAAATTCCTTTGCTCCCTTACATCCTCGTGACTCCGAGCCTAAAACATCCAATGACCCCTATAAAAAAACCTGAGATGATTGTCCTCCTTTGGTCCACCTTTAGATTTAAGATGGACAGAGAGATGCACCTCCAGGCTACACCTTGATACTATGGGGGTGTATCTCAGACATCTGTCTGTTCCCTAAAACCAAAGAATCTTTTATGAGGGCCATTCCCTATGTCTCCTGGCAGATCCCAGTCAAATGACCAAACCCCTGACCAAATGTCTGAGGGTTTACCACTCCAGAGTCACATCCTCACCATGACACAGCATCTGTTGTAAAGAGTATAAATGTGGGGGACAGCTTTTCCATCCATGCTTTCCTCCCAAGGAGCAGCCTTCCATCTTGCTGTTCCACCTGTACTATCCTCCTGGCCATTCTCAACATTATTTTCTAAATTAATAAATTTCTCTTTTTATTTTTAAGCTAAGTTTTGGAGTCTTGCATTCTTGCAGAAAGGTATCCTTCCTGACCCCCTGGGGTGCACCCCTTCACCCCCATGACATAAGGATAAGACTTCATTGTCCCCAAAGGGGAAAAGTGATATTCATTGCTTTGACTTACATGTGATGTAGGTGAAGCTATTGATAAAGTAGTAGGACCTGATCCACTCAAAGACATGGCTTTCACCACAACCAATGCAATACAAAATTCAGAAATGTTTTCTTTGACTAGTGTAAACTGGGCAGCCCTTCTCTTTATCCCCTTGTTACTCAGGACCTTCATGCTATCCTCTAGGTCCCTGTTATCCCCCCACCATGGACCTCCAAAACAAACCATTTCTTTCCCCATTATACAAGAAGAAATTTGCTAACAATTAAAGTTGTCCCCATTACACACCTCTTGACTTCCATCATGGCCCTTTCTCCAGAGTGGGAACTGGGCAATCGAGCCATTGCTTCTTAGGTTCTGTGGTTTCCAGAGCCTTGTCCAGGCAAGACCAGGCACCAAAGCCTCTTGACCAGGCTCTCATACTCCCTCCTCTTCCTGCCTGCTGTGAAGCAGATTCATGGGCTATAGCATTTTCATCTGACACAAAGTTGGTTTTTCTGATGAGATTATCTTAAACAGTCTGATCATGTCCCTCCTTCAACATACTTCCCTCCAACTACTGACACTCTGCCTGGACTCACTACTCAATTATTAAACCAGTTCCATACCTTATACTTGCCCCATCCCAGTGATTTTGAAGTCCCAATTGCCAATGCACAAATTTTATTGCCCATTCCCAACTGAATGCTCACTTACTCCAATCCATCTCAATTCTGTTCCAAAAATGTCCCACTACAGATATGATCACCCCCTCCACTGTGTCGTCTAGATGTTTCATAATTAGCAAACTTCTTCCTATTTTTTATACAACTTCCAGCTTTCATTTCTCATTGAGACCCAGCTCTGGAATGACCCTGCTTCTCTCATCCTTTCTAGTATTGGCTGTACACTGACCTATCCTCCTCTTCTCTCCTCACTGGTAATAGTGGGAGAGTCAGGATACTCTTAGCTCCTCATTGTCACTTCCAGAACCTCCTTCTATCACCATCACTGAGCAACCTCTGCTCCTTCAATGCTCATTCTAGACAAATTTATCACCCAACTTAGATCCTGGTGGCCATCATCTGTTAGTTCCCAGGAAATTCTCCTCAAGGAGTTCAGTGCCTGACAGAGTATTTCTCTCCACCACAACTCCTGGCCTCGTGCCATCACCCATTTGTCTTCCCTTCAGATTAATTCACTTCCATATTCCTTTCTGTGATAGGACTAATATTCTGACATAGCTTCCCTGACCTTGACATCTACTTTTCCTGAGAGCAGTTTCCCATTTTGGGGACATGAGAAGCCCCAGGTGCATGTAATCATGGCCTTTTTAAATGTGGTGGGGTTGAGGACTTCCGGTCAAGATGGCAGCTTAGAGAAAGCTAAAGTTCAAAGCTCCAGAAACCCTTCCTTACTGATCTCAAACTGAATGCTCCTAAGGCACCGAAATTCAAAACAAACAACAGAACAGACCCCGGGAACACTCCTCCTGGACCTGGATCAAAAGGTACGGCCCCCCAAAAGTCAGAACCCAAGATCACTTGGATCTAAAGGGTAGGCAAAAGGAAGATCCCAGGACCCATCCCCCCCAACCCAGAGCTCTGAATCTGAGGCAGCAGCAGGAACCTCAGGGCAGGCAAAAGGGCCTCAGGAGCCAGCTATTCTGAAGGCTGCATCCTGAAAACAAGCTGACCCAGTTGAGGGGGCACCCAGACAGCAGGGAAACAGAGAGAGATGGGGGGAGCCTGTAGCCCCCTGACCAGATCCTTCCATCTGAGTCTCACTGAAGTTCCCTGCCTCAGGGCATACTCAGTCTGAGGTTAATCCTATCACCAGCCCTTGGAGCTCCGAGAAGCCACAGCCCCTCCCTCTCAGAGTGCAGGCTCCTCTGGCCAGCAAAGGCATTGAAATACATCTGAGAGTGTCAATCCAGGCTCAGAGCATAGAAGTAAGGCAACAGAGAAGCATCGGGAGGGAATTGAGGAGGGTATTAACACCGAAACACCGAAACACCAGCAATTCTGGGCTTCCTGGGGAAGACAGACAATTTGCCTGGGGCTAAAGGCACTGAAAACCAGACAGAAAACAGAAGAGCAAGCCCCCCTCACTCAGATAGAGATGGCAAACAGCACAGAAGCAAAAAAGCCTCAAAACAACAAGAAAAACAAGAAGGGGGCAACTTTGGACACATTTTATAGAGCAAAAATACAAAATACAAAGGAGATAGAAGAGGAAACACAAGCAAATGTGCTGAAAACTTCCAAAGGAAATGGAAACTCTCCACAAATTTTTGAAGAATTTGAATCCAAAATGATAAAAAAGATGGAAGCCTTCTGGCAGGAAAAGTGGGAATTAATGCAAAAGAATTTCACGCAACTACAAAACCAGTTTGACCAAACTGAAAAGGAAAACCAGGCTTTAAAGGTCAGAATTAGGCAACTGGAAGACAACGAGCAGGTAAAAGAGCAAGAATCAATAAAGCAAAGCCAAAAGATCAAGAAATTAGAAGAGAACATAAAATATCTCACTGACAAGGTGACAGACTTGGAAAATAGAGGAAGAAGAGATAATTTAAGAATAATTGGACTACCAGATAATCCAGAAATAAACAGCAAACTCGACATCGTGATACAAGATATAATCAAAGAAAATTGCCTAGAGATTCTAGAACAAGGGGGCAATACAGCCACTGAAAGAGCTCACAGAATACCCTCTACACTAAATCCCCAAAAGACAACTCCCAGGAATGTAATTGCCAAATTCCAAAGCTTTCAAGCAAAAGAAAAAATCCTACAAGAAGCCAGAAAAAGTAATTTAGATATAAAGGAATGCCAATCAGGGTCACACAAGACCTTGCAAGTTCCACTCTGAATGATCGTAAGGCATGGAACATGATTTCCAGAAAGGCAAGAGAGCTGGGTCTTCAACCAAGAATCAGCTATCCAGTAAAACTGACTATATACTTTCAAGGGAAAGTATGGGCATTCAACAAAAAGAAGATTTCCAACTTTTTGCAAAGAAAAGACCAGAGCTCTGTGGAAAGTTTGATATCAAAAAACAAAGAACATGGAATACCTGAAAAGGTAAATATAAATGGAAGGGAAAAGGAGAAAATTGTTATCTTTTCATTTATTCAAACTCTCTTCTATAAGGACTACATTTATACCAATCTCTATATATTAATATATGGAAAATGTAATGTGTAAATAGGGGGAAAAGAAAAATCAAATAGAATAATCTTTCTCACACAAAGATTCACACGGGAAGGGGAGGCGAAGAAAACTCCTATAAGAAGGAGAGGAAGAGAGTTTTTACTTAAACCATACTCTCAGGGAAATCAACTCTGAGAGGGAAAAACATCCAGATCCATTGGGATCTTGAATTCTATCTTACCCAACAAGGGTAGGGAGAAGGGAAAACCAAGGGGGGGGGAACAAAAGGGGAGGGAAAGAGAAGGAGGAGGGGGAGGGAACTAAAAGGGAGGGGCTAGAAAGGGAAACATATCAAGGGAGACAAGGACAAGGGGGACTGATTTAAAGTAAATCACTGGATTAAAAGGTTAGAGCTAAAGAAGAAAGGTTAGAATTAGGGAAGGATATCAAAATGCCAGAGAATTCACAAGTCACAATCATAACTTTGAATGTGAATGGGATGAACTCACTCATAAAATGTAGACAAATCGCAGAATGGGTTAGAATCCAAAATCCTACCATATGTTGTCTTCAAGAAACACACATGAGGCGGGTAGACACCCACAAGGTCAGAATTAAAGGATGGAGTAAGACCTTCTGGGCCTCAACTGATAGAAAGAAGTCAGGAGTTGCAATCATGATATCTGATAAAGCCAAAGCAAAAATAGACCTGATTAAAAGGGATAGGGAAGGTAATTATATTTTGTTAAAAGGGACTTTAGATAATGAGGAAATATTACTAATCAACATATGCACCAAATAATATAGCACCCAAATTTCTAATGGAGAAACTAGGAGAATTGAAGGAAGAAATAGACAGTAAAACAATATTAGTGGGAGATTTAAACCAACCATTATCAAATTTAGATAAATCAAATAAAAAAATAAATAAGAAAGAGGTAAAAGAAGTGAATGAAATCTTAGAAAAATTAGAGTTAATAGACATATGGAGAAAAATAAGTAGGGACAAAAAGGAATACACCTTCTTCTCAGCACCACATGGCACATTCACAAAGATTGACCATACACTACATCACAGAAACATGGCATATGAATGCAGAAAAGCAGAAATAATAAATGCAGCCTTTTCAGATCACAAGGCTATAAAAATAATGATCAGTAAAGGTACATGGAAAACCAAATAAAAAATTAATTGGAAATTAAATGATATGATACTCCAAAATCATTTAGTTAGAGAAGAAATCACAGAAACAATTAATAATTTCATCAAGGAAAATGACAATGGTGAGACATCCTTTCAAACCTTTTGGGATGCAGCCAAAGCAGTAATCAGAGGTAAATTCATATCCCTGAGTGCATATATTAACAAACTAGGGAGAGCAGAAATCAATCAATTGGAAATGCAAATTAAAAAACTCAAAAACTATCAAATTAAAACCCCCCAGCAGAAAACCAAACTAGAAATCCTAAAAATTAAAGGAAAAATTAATAAAATCGAATGTGATAGAACTATTGATTTAATAAATAAGACTAGAAGCTGGTACTTTGAAAAAACAAACAAAATAGACAAAGTACTGGTCAATCTAATTTTTAAAAAAAGGAAAGAAGAAAAGCAAATTAACAGCATCAAAGATGAAAAGTGGGACATCACCTCTAATGGAGAGGAAATCAAGGCAATCATTAAAAATTACTTTGCCCAATTATATGGCAATAAATACAGCAATCTAGGCGATATGGATGAATATATACAAAAATACAAACTGCCTAGACTAACAGAAGAAGAAATAGAATTCTTAAATAATCCCATATCAGAAAATGAAATCCAATAAGCCATCAAAGAACTCCCTAAGAAAAAATCCCCAGGGCCCAACAGATTCACAAGTGAATTCTATCAAACATTCAGAGAACAGTTAATCCCAATACTATACAAACTATTTGACATAATAAGCAAAGAGGGAATTCACCCAAACTCCTTTTATGGCACAAACATGGTACTGATTCCAAAACCAGGCAGATCAAAAACAGAGAAAGAAAATTATAGACCAGTCTCCCTAATGAATATAGATGCAAAAATCTTAAATAGGATATTAGCAAAAAAGACTCCAGCAAGTGATCAAAAGGGTCATCCCCCATGATCAAGTAGGATTTATATCAGGGATGCAGGGCTGGTTCAATATTAGGAAAACCATCCGCATAATCGACCATATCAACAAGCAAACCAACAAAAATCATATGATTATTTCAATAGATGCATAAAAAACCTTTGATAAAATACAACATCCATTCCTATTGAAAACACTAGAAAGCATAGGAATAGGAGGGTCGTTCCTAAAAATAATAAACAGTATATATCTAAAACCATCAGCCAATATCATCTGCAATGGGGATAAACTAAATGCATTCCCAATAAGATCAGGAGTGAAACAAGGAGCCCATTATCACCTCTACTATTTGACAATGTACTAGAAACACTAGCAGTAGCAATTAGAGAAGAAAAAGAAATTGAAGGCATTAAAATAGGCAAGAAGGAGACTAAGCTATCGCTCTTTGCAGATGACATGATGGTCTACTTAAAGAATCCTAGAGATTCAACCAAAAAGCTAATTGAAATAAAATAATCAACTACTTTAGCAAAGTTGCAGGATACCAAATAAACTCACATAAATCATTAGCATTTTTATATATTTCCAACACATCTTGGAAAATTAGAAAGAGAAATTCCATTTAAAATCACCCTAGACAATATAAAATACTTAGGAATCTATCTGCCAAGATAAACACAGGAACTATATGAACACCACTATAAAATACACTCCACACAATTAAAACTGGATCTAAACAATTGGAAAAACATTGACTGCTCATGGGTCAGATGAGCTAACATAAAAATGACAATCCTGCCCAAATTAATTTACTTATTTAGTGCCATACCCATTGAACTACCAAAAAACTTTTTTACTGAATTATAAAAAAAACATAACAAAGTTCATTTGGAAGAACAAAAGATCAAGGATATCCGGGGAAATCATGAAAAAAATGTGAAGGAAGGAGGCCTTGCAGTCCCAGATCTCAAACTATACTATAAAGCAGTGGTCATCAAAACAATTTGGTATTGGCTAAGAGACACAAAGGAGGACCAGTGGAATAGACTTGGGGCAAGTGACCTCAGCAAGACAATATATGATAAACCCAAAGATCCCAGCTTTTGGGTCAAAAATCCACTGTTCGATAAAAACTGCTGGGAAAACTGGAAGACAGTGTGGGAGAGATTAGGATTAGATCAACACCTAACACCCTACACCAAGATAAATTCAAAATGGGTGACTGACATGAACATAAAGAAGGAAACCATAAGTAAATTGAGTAAACACAGAATAGTATACATGTCAGACCTTTGGGAAGGGAAAGACTTTAAAACCAAGCAAGACATAGAAAGAGTCACAAAATGTAAAATAAATAATTTTGACTACATCAAATTAAAAAGCTTTTGTACAAACAAAACCAATATAACTAAAATCAGAAGGAAAACAACAAATTGGGAAGCAATCTTCATAAAAACCTCTGACAAAGGTTTAATTACTCAAATTTACAAAGAGCTAAATCAATTGTACAAAAAATCAAGCCATTCTCCAATTGATAAATGGGCAAGGGACATGAGCAGGCAGTTCTCAGCCAAAGAAATCAAAACTATTAATAAGCACATGAAGAAGTGTTCTAAATCTTTTATAATCAGAGAGATGCAAATCAAAACAACTCTGAGGTATCACCTCACACCTAGCAGATTGGCTAACATGATAGCAAAGGAAAGTAATGAATGCTGGAGGGGATGTGGCAAAGTGGGGACATTAATTCATTGCTGGTGGAGTTGTGAACTGATCCAACCATTCTGGAGGGCAATTTGGAACCAAAGGGCGATAAAAGACTGTCTGCCCTTTGACCCAGCCATAGCACTGCTGGATTTGTACCCCAAAGAGATAATAAGGAAAAAGACTTGTACAAGAATATTCATAGCTGTACTCTTTGTGGTGGCAAAAAGTTGGAAAATGAGGGGATGCCCTTCAATTGGGGAATGGCTGAACAAATTGTGGTATATGTTGGTGATGGAATACTATTGTGCTAAAAGGAATAATTAAGTGGAGGAATTCCACAGAGACTGGAACAACCTCCAGGAAGTGATGCAGAGTGAAAGGAGCAGAACCAGGAGAACATTGTACACAGAGACTGATACACTGTGGTTCAATCGAAAGTAATGGACTCCTCCACTAGGGACAATGCAATGTCTCTGAACAATCTGCAGGGATCTAAAAAACACTATCCACAAGCAGAGGATAAACTGTGGGAGTAAAAACACCGAGGAAAAGCAACTGCTTGACTACAGGGGTTGAGGGGACATGTCTGAGGAGAGACTCTAAATGAATACTCTAATGCAAATACCAACAACATGGAAATGGGTTCAAACCAAGAACACATGTGAAACCCAGTGGAATTGTGCTCCGGCTATGGGAGAAGAGGTGGGAGGGAGGCGGGAGGAGGAAAAGATAATGATCATTGTTTCCAATGAATAATGTTTGTAAATAATCAAATAAAATAATGTTTAGAAAATAAAAAAACAAAAAAAATGTGGTGGGTGCCTGAGACCAGGAGAGTTGTCATATACTGTTGAATGATAAGAAAGAAATTGTTAATTGAGGGGAAAGTTCTTTCATAAAATAATAACCAAAATGGCAATAAGAATAGCATTTAAACATTTTTTAAAATAAATAGTAAATATTCATTTTAATAATAAAAATTAAATATTTCTTTTAAATAAATAGACTTCATTGCTATATTTTTGTTTTTACATCATCTATAATTCCCCTTTATGTTTCCCCTTTGATCCAAAGGAGCTATCCTCTATGATAAAAAAATTAAAAAGGAAGAGAAAAAAAATCAGCAAAACTGATTAAAACTTCAATAAGATCTGAAATTACATGCTATATTTCCTACCTTTAGAACCTAACTTCTGCAAAGGAGTTAGGGGGAATCTCTCTTCATTGGGACCAATATTATTCTTGGTAATTTCACACCACTTAGTTTCAATTGTTTTGTGGTTGTAATATTTTTTAAATTTATGTTGTGATAGTAATTTTGCATATTGTTTTCCTAATCTTGCTTATTTTACTTTGTATAATTTTATGTAAGTTTCTCCATCCTGTCTATCAATTTCTTTTTCTGCAGTTCTATTCAATTACATTCTTTTTACAGGACTTTAGTCATTCCCCAATGGATATGCATCTGTTTTATTTCCAATTCTTTTCTCCTAAAAAATGTCCTGTTCTAGATATTTTGTGTATATGGAGCTTTTTTGTGTGTAAATAACCTTCTTGGGGTAAATACCTAGCCATGTAATTTTTGAGTCAAAGGGTATGGATTTTTTACTAATTTTTTTTTTTTGCATAATTCCTAATTGCTTTCCAGAATGGTTGTACCATTCCCTACCTCCATCAATAATGCATTAGTGCATATCATTCCCAAACCCCTTTAACACTGATTATTCCCAACTCTTCTCATTGTTAATTTGTTGCTTGTCTTGTGAAATCTCAGGCCTGTTTTCATTTTCATTTTTTTTTTCATTATTAGTGACATGGAGCACTCTTTCATGTAATTTTTGTTTCCAATTCTTTTGAGAATTGTTCAGATCCCTTGATCACTTATCTGTTGAGGAATGGCTTTTGGTCTTCTATATTTCTGTTAGATATCTATAGATCTTCAGTATCAAACTTTTATTGGAGATATTTGAACAAAAATTATTTTCCCATTCACTACTTCTTTTTTTATCCCTAGATGCTTTAATTTAATATGTGCAAAAACTTTTCAGTTCCATGTAATCTAGGTTAACTATCTTTTGTAATTACTTCTATTCTTTTTTGGTTATGAATTCCTCTGCTCATAACTATTAAAGGTATATTAAAATTACTATTCTTTTAAATTTTCATAATTAACTGAATATTAAAATTACATATATATTTATTGTGCAAAATGATAAAGAATGTTGTTCTCAGCTTAATTTCTACCAACTTGCTTTCTGGTTTTCCCAGAAGTTATAATTAAATAGTGAGTCTACATTAGACAAATTATGGTTTTGAGTTAAATGAATATTGGGTAATCAAGTTCAATTATTTCTGATTTTTCCTTATGAAATCTTGTCCATTTATAAATACATTTTTAATATAGTTTGACAACTGGAAGTGTTCTTTTCCCATCATTCTCATCATTTCCCCATTATTTTCCTTGATACTTAGATATTTTGTTTCTCCAAATTAATTTTAGCATTATTTATTTAGTAAAGTTTTCCTTTGGTCATGTTTAGCTATAGGTTTAAATTTGTACATTAACTTTAGAGATATTATTCTGAATCTCTTAGAAATACATATTTATACATCATAGTGTTATTATCTTATATACCATATTATGTTATAGATTAAAATACAAATAAATGGTTACTCAAAAATTTATCATTTTGACTTTATTGCCATGGTCTAGCCATGAGCAATTAATATTCCTCCATCTATTAAGTTGCTTTTTATTTCTTTAAGGATCATTCTGTAATTCAGTCTCTATAAATATTGAGTATGTTTTGGTAAAGTGAACCGCAAATATTTTATCAATTTTTGAGTTATTTTGAAAGGCATTTGCCATCATACTATTGTCATGTAGGTTTTGTTAATGTTATATAAAAAGTATGTTGATTTTTTTGTTACTTAATTTTGTAGTTGGCATCATTGCAGGTTATAATTTAGGTCGTATTTAGATAATGCCTGAAATTTTGTAAATTACGGCAAAAATATTTCATTTTATCTTCACAAGCCCATTTTATAGAGGAGAAAACTGAGGCAGACAGAAGTTCAGTGATTTATCTTGAGTCACACAGGTAATGAGTGTCTGAGGCTAGATTTGGTGTCAGGTGTCTCTGATTTTAGGTCCAGCATTCTATCTACTCTGCCATGTATTGTCTCTGTTTTTTGTTTGTTTGTTTGTTTGTTTGTTTGTTTTGCTAATTCCCTAGGGTTTTCTAGGCCATATAATGTCATCTATAAAGAGGGACAGTTGTATCTCTTGCCCTGTCTTTATGCCTTTAACGTCTTTCTCTTATCTTAATGCTATTGTGAGAGTGGGAAGAGTGAACATCATTGCCTTATTCCTGTATTTATTAGGAAAATTTCTGACATATCCTTATTTCATGAAATCAGCATTTCTTATATAGACTAGATCCCTCTGTGCCTATACTTTATAGAGTTTTTATTATAAATGATTATACTTTATCACTTATTCTGCATCTATTGAGATTATTATGTGATTTCAGTTGTTTTTGTTTTTACTGTAATTGTGTTATTTTCATAATATATTACTTTATTTACTGTAATTGTGTTATTTTCATAATATTTTCATATTTTCATAATGGCTTTCCTGTTTAAAGCCTATTTGGTCACAATATATGATTTTTGGATAAAATTCTGTTGTCTTTTTTGCCAGTATTTTACTGAAGATAGTTGAATGAATATTCTTCAATGATATTGCTTCATTTCTAATTTTTTATTTTTTGCTCTATGCTTCTCTGTTTTAGGTATGAGGACTATATTTGTCTCATAAAAAGATTGATAGACTATTTTTTCCTCCTTTTTTAAGACTTATTTGGGTAGGATAGATATTAACTGTTCTTTAAAAGTTTTATAGAATTCTCCTACAAGTGAACCAAGATAGTTTTCTTTTCTTCTCTTTGGCAGTTTCTTTACACTGGTTTTATTTTCTTTTCTGAGATTGAGTTATTTAAAATTTATTTGGTTTTCGCTTCATTTTGGTCATTTGTATTTTTAAAGGTAATAGTCCTTTTTGGACTCTTAGAATTTGTGCCAATTCTTTTCCCCCCTAGTTTTGTTTTGTTGTTTGTTTGTGGGTTTTTGTTTGTGTGTGATTGCACTTTGTTCAGGTTTTTATTTTGCTCATTTGATTTTTTCTCTTCTAAATTAGGATAACTAAAAGAACAAAGGAATGGCTTTTAGTTTTCTCAGTTCTATAGGCTTTTTGATTTCTGAAAGGATTTCACGTGTTTTCTTGTTCTTACAGCAATCCTATGAGATAGGTTCTATTATTTTACAATAAGGTGGCCCATTGGGCCTGAAATCAGGAGACCTGAGTTCAAATTTAACTCCAGATATTTACTAGCTATATTAGCCTGGACAAGTTACTTCACCTCTGTTTGCCTCAGTTTCCTTGGTTGTAAAATAGGGATTTACACCTACTTCCCATGGTTGTTGTGTGGATTAAATGAGGTATTAATAGTAAAGTGCGTTAATAAATGCTTGTTCCGTTATCCTCATTTTTATAGCAGAGGAAACTGAGGCTAATAGTAAAGTGTCTTAATAAATGCTTATTCTGTTCTCATCTTTCTAGCTAAGGAAACCAAGGCTAATAGTGGTTAAGTAATTTGCCTTAGGTTACCGAGTGGGTAAATATCCAAAGTAGTATTTGAACTCAAGCCTTCTTGACTCCAGGTCCAGCATTCCATTTAATATGTCACCTGGGTAAACGCCCACCATCAGAACATTGATACTAAAATCTTTGAAGCTATTCTGGATATTTTCTTCTCAATTTGTTTCAGATTCTTGAAGTTGTGAGTCTGGAAGAAATAATATTTGTTGTAGAAGTCCATGTGGGTTTTTTCCGTAGTACAAGCTAAGATCAAGAAGATAAGATCTTGAGAAAAGCCATTAGATGACTTTTCTTATTATCCAGTTCACTTGTAAAAGCCTCAATCATCAGGTATTTCTGACCTAAGTTTGCTGAAATTTTGCCTTCAATCAACCTTGCTGTGCAATTTTTGAAGAAAGGGAAAGTTATTAGGAAATTGATATTAGAACAGAGAAATAGAGAAAAGAATCCTCCCCCCCCCTTTAGAGGAGCCAGAACTAAAGAAGTTAAGAACCAAGCAAGAGAATGACCCATCTTTTATTAGACAAGTGGTTAGGGAAACCAAAATCAATGTCCTTACTGGTTTGGTTTTATTTAGTTGATATCTTTTTGTAAGGCCAGGTATGCTACATGTCACTGCTCTCCCAGGGTTCTCCAGTACCCTTCAGGGGGTTTAGAGTGTCTGGGCTCTGCCATTAACTATAGTCCCAATTGATTATTTTCTTATGTGCCATCAGGGACCCAGGGGATGCCCAGGGAGGGGGTTAAGGGGGTGGGAGTGGGGGGGTTTCCTTGAGCCTCAGGTCCATTTGGCCATTAACAGTTGCATTCATCTTTTTTTTTTTAATCATTACTTTGTTTTCCCTCAGGAATATTTTGTTGTATTTTCCCCATTTAAATGTAGAAACAATTTTAAGATTTGTTTTTTGACAATTTGCCAACCACATTCTCCCCTTCCCTTCCTCCCCAGACCACAAGTAACCTGACAGGTTAGACATGTGCTATCAGTTGCATTTATTTTTTACAGAGGAATATTTACTTCAAAGGTATAATAACAAATATTCTGAATTCTCCCAAATATATGGGAATTAACACCACTCCACCCTCCCCTTGGACCACCTCTCACTCTGGGAGATGGAGGGGATTAGGTTCATAACTTAGCTCCATTCCTATATGACACAGTCACAGTTCCAAGTTGAAAACTCTTTGGGCTTGAGTTCCAGGTACCTTGACTTCTCAGGGATTTCTTGCCAGTCTGGCTGCAAAATCCAGCTTGAAATCCTGGCTTCAAGGACATCTTGGCTTGATCTCCTGGATCCAGTGAGGATTGTACCTGAAGCCAAGAATAAACAAAATATTTTTGGTGGGATGGGAGTGTGGATAAGGGAAAGCTGATTTAAATTGCTGTTAGTCATGCCTGACACTTGGTGACTTCGTGGACCACACATAGTTATCTATGGGGTTTTCTTGGCAAGGATATTGGAATGGTTTGTCATTTCCTTCTCTAGTAGATCCTTCTGGAAGTTAAGTGACTTGCCCAGGATCACACAGATAAGAAATGCTTGAATCTGGATTTGAACTCAGATCTTCCTGATTCCAGGTCCAGCCTTCTATCCACTGAACCACCTAGCTGCCTCTTTGATTTATATCATATTGCTTTTAAGTAGTAAGAAGACCAATGTAGATGTACCAAGATCAGCATGCACAACTATTCACCTCAGAAAGGTAAAGGATTGGGTAATCAGTGATGGGGAACAGCATCCTGTATCTCATCTCATACCTTGAGGCTGTTATAGAGATGTAATGAATGGAGCACTGGACTTAACATTAGGAAGTTATGAATTCAAATCTGGCCTCAGACAATGACCAGCTGTGTTACCCTGGGCAAGTTACTTCCCTTGCATCTGCCTCAGTTTCTCCATCTATAAAACTGTGATGACATTAACACCAGGAATTGTTGTAAAGATAAAAATTAGATAATATATGTAATGTCCTGTATAGACTTCAAAGTATTGCATAAATGCTCATTATTATTATTATTACTATTATTATTATCTTAATAGGGAATTAGGAACAAGAACTCCAAATCTTTAGTCAGTTCTACCTGGTTTTCTAAATTTTATTTTTCTTTAACGCTATTTAAAACTTTGTCTCTTCCTTTTTCTTTTGGTTGGCAAGTAATAAATCGCTCAAATAAATCAGTAAATGATCTAAATTAAGGGAGCAAGCTGTTCTGGGCTGTTTCCATATTTGCCAAGGCCACATCTATGGATCTCTGCTGTCTGGGCTTCAGAAATTTGCCCTTTCGTTGTGCTTTACAAAGTAGACTAATCGATTCCATTAAACAAAATGGAAGTTGTATTGCTTTCATTTTGTTCTTAAGTGAAATGGAGAGATGCTGGCTGAACACCCTGTTCTGTTTCTAAACTGAGTGCTTTATTTGGCAAGGGAAGATGTGATTTAAGGGAATAGAATCAATTGCATTTAAAAGGAAAATGGTTTGACTTCTGATAGAACACAAGAAGCTTTAAGACTATACACCTTCTTGCTGTATTGAATGATTTTCAGGGGTGGTAGTAAATATTGCTCGCCTCTTATTCTTTCCAGGTTGATTATAAAGGGGCGATTATGCCATCAAGTATTTAAATTGTATTTTCTTTTCCTTTTTTAACATTTTGGAAAAAGGAAAGAAAGTTCTTTTAAAAGGACTGTGAGAATTACCTTTCTATCCCAAGTGGAATTCCGCTTTATGGAGTTGTCTGGGAGTCAAAAGATTAACTTTAGAGTACTATACTTTACTACTTATGATATGAGTGACTGTGTTGGGGCAGCTTGGGGGTACAGTGGATAGAGTGCAATGCCTGAAGTAAGGAAAACTCATCTTCTTGAGTTCAAATGTGATTGTAGATACTTATTAGCTCTGGGACTTTGGGCAAGTCACTTAACCCTATTTGCCTCAGTTTCCTCTTCTACAAAATGAACTGGAGAAGGAAATGGCAAATCACTCTAATAGCTTTGTCAAGAAAATCCCAAACAGAAAATCCCAAGAATGGGACCTGACTAAAAATAACCAAACAACAAGCAATAATATCTACCTCACAAAATTGTTGAGAGATTGAAATCAGAGAATAATGTATGTGCAACATTAGTGAATATTGATTGTGAAGAACTGGCTTCAATCCTTTGGTTCTTTTTTGTTACTTTCTCCCTGATGGAAAGGAGCAGGTCTGAATCCTTCCCTGACCTTTCTTATCTCCTCCCTTGGATGTGATCTTTGATCACTGCCTTTTCTTCCTACTCACTTTCCCCCCTACCCCCATACATCTCTCTCGCTCTCTTTTTAACTGGAGATGTAATGCTAAACTCTATTGCAACAATTGTTTAGTTGTTTTAGTCATAGCTAAAAATTTTTTTTACACCATTTGTTCAATTTCCACTGAGTAAAAATGACTAGTACTTATGCAATGTTTTAAGGTTTGCAAAAGGCTTTACAAATATTTCATTTTGTCTTCACAACAACCCTAGGAGATTGTTGTTCAGTTTTCTTGGCAAAGATACTGGAGTTGTTTGCTATTACCTTCTCCAGCTCATTTGACAAACGAGGAAACCAAGGCAAACAGGGTTAAATGACTTGCCCAAGTCACACACTAATAAGTGTCTGAGATTGGATTTGAACTGATGTCTCCTTGACTCCAGATCCAGTACCCTATCCACTGCACAACCTAGTTGCCCTAATTACAACAAATAACTTACTTTTTAAAAAATTGGGACAATAAAATGTCCCTCAGGTCCATGTAGTATTCTCTTCTGTAGTTTTAAGAAATCCAAATCAGATGAAAAGTTAGCAGTATAATCAGAATAACTTGAAGCCCCCAGTTAGAAAAATTTCTAACATTCAGCCAGCCATTTAAGTCTCTGACTTAATAAAATTTTCATTTATTATTGGCTAACTCTTGGTCCCTTTATGTTTCAGTCAAAAGTCAGGATACAGGAAATAACAATGATAATGATGATAAGTAGCATTTATGCACCATTTATTATGTGCCAGATACTGTACTAAGCACTTTACAAGCATTTTATTTGACTTACACAACAACTCTAAGACGTAGGTACTAAATATAGGAAACATTTAAGCAAAAAAAAAAATCAAGTGGGACATTTTATAGTGTCTAATACTGGATAGAAAATAAAACTTGGTGAAGAGGAATTTTTTTTTTAACTTTGCTCAGTCTTTACAGAGGTGAGCCTGAGTAATGGCTTCAGTCCAAGTCTTTTGCTCTGGGATGACCATTAAGGACCAAAGATCCCTCTTGAACTCCCCTTTCTCTACTACAGCCCAACCCTCCTTTTATTTCCTCCTTTCAATCTTTCCTTTTTACTATGCTCTTTCTTCCATCATCCCCACACAGCTGAATCTTTCTGACTCAGCTTAAGTCCTAGGTGATTCCCAGAAAACTATCTCCCCACTAAAGCTGTCCAGTTCTGTTCTCTCAGTGTTTGTCTCCTTAAGAACACCCCAGTGGTTCAAGTCCTTTTGAGTCAAATATTGAGATTGTCTCAAATCTCTCTCAAGGTTAAGGGGGACTACTTGTCCCCATGATGCCAGTCAATTCTCAAACATCTAATATATTAGTAAAGTGCTTTGTCAGATACACACATATATATTATACAGAAAATATATAGATATTAAATGTAAAACATACACATATATAACATACATGCATACATATATATCAGCAACTCTGCTGATGAGTGGTGGAGGTGGTAGTGATCTTGGGCCACAATAAAGTGGTTGCTAAGAGGACCATGATTTGGAATGAAAGACCAAAACAGACAAAATCATATAAGCCAGAGCCTCTTGAGAGGAAGAATCAGGTTATGTATTTTAGCTTTCTGTTTTAATTGTTCTAGTTTAATTTAATTTAAATTAATAAATTAATTAATTCTGAGAGGTAGCTGAGATACAGTCAGTGAAGAAATGATGGACAGGAGGAAGATGAGCCTTCCTGACTCCAGGCAGACTTGGCACTCTGTCCATTATACCACCAAGTTGCCCCTCCACAGTCATCTATATCATAAATAGCAAAGCCAGGGCTTCATGTTTGTAGTAGAAGCCATGATCTCAAAAGAAGCGAGGCTGAATAAGATACTCCTGGGGGTGGGTAAAATCTGAAAATAGTGTTCAGGATTTGGTCACTGGACTCTTAGCTTATTCACTCCTAGTGAACAAGAAAAAGGAGGCATTTATGATCTCAAATGCCAGAAGACTTTCCCCATAAGCTCATCTTTTTATAGCTGGAAGGAACCTTAGGTTTCAGCAAGACTGACCCCTTCACTTTACAGGTGAGGAAACTGAGATCCATAGTGATGTATCCAGAGTTACACAAAGTCTGTGGGAAAGGTTAACCCTTGGTCTTCTTGACTCCCAAGTTTATTGTTCTGACCACTGTACTACTCTGCCATATTGGTAATGACTTTCATTCTAAGATCTCACATAGCCCTCTTTTTTTCCCCCCACCAGTAATATAATATGGATTTTTAAAACTTTCTTCTTTTACCTGTCCATAATGTCCTTAAAAGAAAAGTCTGTTTCTCATCTAAACTTTGTACTACCCTAGAGCTTAGTACAGGGATCAGCATGTTGATAAGCACCCAGTAAAAATGTGTTGATTGAATGAGGTTGGAAGACATTGGGAAGAGCAGTCAGGAAGAGGCCAAAGGCAAATTCATCTAATTCTCCATTTTTCAGGAAAGTCTTCTCCATTATGGAAAACAAATGACAGCTAATCCTGAGGCCTGTAGGGAGAGAACTGTCTTCAAGGCAGAATCCTATGTCTCTTTGGCTGCCAGGAGAAAACCACATCATGCGCTAGCCCACGTTATAGGCATCTCACATGGAGAGAGATTTGGGACAGCCTGGCCCCTGACAAGCTAGGAGCAGTTTTACTCTGGTGCTGGGGCTACTGTGCTCTCTATTGAATTGCATTTTTTTCATTTTCTATCGATAAACAGCTGCAAAGTCAAATTAGTCCTGTTTACTGTCAAATTAACATGGAAATCGAGACTCTCTGTTCTTTGTTTATGGCTCCTGTACTGCCTGTCCCATCTCCCTGGAGTGATTAAATGCAGGCAGACAGCTTCTGATGGTGGATGCTCTCACAGATCAAGCAGGAGGCAAATTTTGTTTGTCTTCTAAAATAAACTATCTTTTCAGGTTCATGGGCTCAGAATAACAGTGATCGGGTTTCCCCAGCTGTTTTTTATTCCTCTGTTAATTTTACTCCTGGCTCTTTCAAATGACGGGTCCATCTTTGTTCCATTGCTCAAATACTGAAGAAAGGCAAAGGGAGTAGAAACTTGTGAACGGAGGTTGTATATATACACAACATGCACATAGTGCTCTAACTCATAATGCAAAGTCTTTAAATTAATCAACAGTATAAGTTTACTTTATCCTTTATAAGTAAATGAGAGGGGGCAGCTGGGTGACTCAGTAGATTGAGAGCCAGGCTTAAGGATGGGAGGTCCTGGATTCATATCTGACCTCAGATACTTCCTAGCTGTGTGACCCCAGGAAAGTCACTTAACCCCCATTGTCTAGCCCTTACCACTCTTAGAACTAATATATAGTATTGATTCTAAGATGGAAATTAAGGATTTTTTAAAAATGTTTTTAGACTATTAGCTAAATAAGGATCATGTAATCAAAGACTATAGTTTTTCATCAGTAAGTAGGAAGCATTACAGTTGGAATTTAACAAAATTTTATGTTTTACTCATTATTTTATGGCTAATTGTCTTCCTCGACTTCTAAGAAAATTTAAAGTAAAGTCTTTTCAAACTTTAAGAACTGTCAGCTTACACTTTTCCTTTGAAACATATTTTTAATGTTTTTTATGACTTCACCTATGTAATCAATATCATATTGGTTGCCTTCTCAAGGGACTGGAGAGGGACAGGAGGGAGGAAAATAATTTGGAACTTGATCTTTTTTTTTAATGAATGCTAACTTTTTTTTAAGAACATAAATGGAAAATATTTAACAAAATAAATAAAAATATTTTGAAAAAAATTGAATTTAAATTTAGCAGCTTCTACTTCAGAGGAGTAGAAGCCTTAGAATATATTACTCCAGGATGCAAAGGAGGTAGGATTACAACCAGGAATAACCTACCCAGAAAAAGTGACTATAATTCTTCAGGGAGAAGGAAAAATGTATATCTAATGAAATAGAGGATATTCAGGCATTCCTTATGAAAAGTTATTACTGAATAGAAAATGTAACATTCAAACACAAGACTCAAGAAAAACATAAAAAGGTAAACAGGAAAGATAAGAAAATGTGGGGGTGGTAGTTAACTATATATATGTATATACACACACATGCAATTGTGTATAGAATTGTAACTTCCCAGTATGGAAACAGGAAAGCTTGAAGTGGAAAAGAGAAGGAGATGGGGTGATATATGGGAGATGAGAGGATGGATTAGGGAAACAGTGATTAGAAGCAAAATAGATTTGTTAGAAAGGCGAGGATATGAATGGAATGAGCTCACCCATAAAACAGAAGCATAAAGCAGAATGGATTAGAAAGCAGTCTCAAACAATATGTTGTTTACAAGAGACATATAGAATTAGAATTAATATATATTTTTGACATATCATCCTATAGAGTTTGTTACTATTCCCTCTAAGTATACTTCTTCTAGCTACCCTGATGATAATGACAATTTTTAAGTTACCAATATCATTATTTCATATAGGCATACAAATCATTTGAATTTATTGAGTCACTTAAAAACTTTTTCTTTTCCCTTTCTTAATTCCCTTTTGGTGATTCTTTTGTGTTTGGGCATCGAATTTTCTGTTTAAGTTAGGTCTTTCTTTAGGAATGCTTCAAAGTCTTCTATTTTATTAAATGACCATACTTTCCCCTGCAAGAATATAGTCAATTTTGCTGGGTAATTGATTCTTGGTTTTAGACCCAGTTCCCTTGTTTTCTGGAATATCATATCCCATACCTTACTGCCTTTCAGTGTGAATGCAGTCAGGTCCTGTGTTGTCCTATCTGTGGCTCCACTATATCTGAATGGTTTCTTTTTTAGCAGTTTATAGTATCTTTTCCTTTGTCCGGAACTTCTTGAACTTGACTATATCATTCCTTAGCATTGTTAATTGGGGATTTAATGCAGGTGGTGATCTGTGGACTCTTTCAATCTTTACTTTACCTTCTTGTTCAAGAATGTCAGGCAGTTTTGGATAATTTCCTGTAGAATGATGCCCAGGCTTTTTCTTTAGTCATGATTTTCTGATAGTCCAATAATTCTTAAATTATCTCTCCTGGATCTATTTTCCAGGTCTATTTATTTTATCAATGAGGTATTTCATATTTTCCTCAATTTTTCATTCTTTTGATTTTGTTTTATAGACTCTTGCTGCCTTGTGAAGTCATTTGCTTCTAGTTGTTGGATTCTAATTTTTAAAGACTGAATTTCATCCCTGGTTTTTTGATCATCCTTTTTCTTTTGGACTGTTTTTCTTTGTAGGTCATTTTTTACTTTCTTTGTCTTGTTTTCAAGCTGGTCAATTCTGACTTTAAAAACACTATTTTCTTGTTTTAGTTCATGTACCTCTGTTTCCAGATGATCTATTTTGCTTTTTAAGTTCTTTTCCCAATTTTCTTCAGCCTCTCTTAATTGATTTTTTGAATTGTGTTTTTAGTACTTCCAAAGTCTGTGTCCAATTCACTGGAGGTCCTGAGTTTTTGCTTGGTGTTCCTTGGTCTTCCTCTGTTCCATTTGTTTTTTGTTCATTACCTGGATAAAAGCTATTGATTGTAATTTCTTTTTTATTTTTCTGCTGTTTACTAGTATTGTTCCCTTCTTTTCCCCCTGTCATTAGCTGTATTCTTGCTCCTCTGTTTATTTGCTCGATCTGTGGGTTTGGGCTATTCTGTTCTTAAGGGGCTTCTTCTCTGCTCTGCTGATTAGCTGGATTAGTCTGATGGAGCTGACCTATTATCCTAATGAGCCCTGAGGCCAGATCTTCCCCAACTATCACCAAAAGGTGAAGGTGAAGGTGAAGGTGTGGAGTCATTTTCCTTTCTTCCTTTTTGACAGCTGTCTTCCTGCTGGCTCCCTGGTCAGAGCTCTGAGCATCCTATGTTGGTACCAAGGTACTCTGTCACAGTTGCAGCCTTTGCCCTGGGATCCCAGTCAATTGGATTCCTACTGTGTGTCTCAGCACAGTAGGTAGGGGAGGGGTATTGGAGATTGAGCTTCTCTGCCCTCTGAAGACTTTTTATCTGCACTATTGATAGACTGGATTAAGTCAGATGAGCTGCTCTGTAGATATGGATGTGTCCTGAGGCCAAAACCTCCAGAGGCAGAGGCCCAAGATTGAGGAGTGATGGCTAAAGGCTGTGACCAGGCTTCCCTCCTCTCTACCCCTCTCCTCCAGCTGTTTCCCTGCCAGTTGTGGTCAGAGCCCTGAGCCTCAAGTAGCTATGGTAGCAAGGCACTCCCTCCAGGCTGGAGTCCTCACCTGGAGATCCCAGCAACTACTCTAGTCTCTGTAGAGTAGGTGGGGGAAGGGGTCCTGGGATGTTCCTTCTTTCTTTTCCTTAAACCTGAGAATATAACCTTCTCTGTGTACCTTTTAAGTTGAATCGAGCAGGAGGGTCCCCCCGTTCTGTCCTATTGTTGTATTTGGTTTTGGGTCCCCCTCAAAGCTCTTTGATTTTGATTGGTGTGGAAGGGTTTTCACAGAGTACTCGACTTCTGCTACTTCTAAGCAGCCATCTTGACTCTTATATCAACATACAGAATTAAAACAAAGGGCTTGAGTAAAATCTAATATGCTTCAGCTGAATTACAAAAAAACAGTGGGAGCACTTATGAATCCAGAAAAAGCAAAAGCAAAAAAAAACTATATCTAACTAAAAGGATAATCAGAGAAGCTATGTTTTGCTGAAAAATATCAGACAATTAAAATATATAACAAAAATTTGCAGCATTTCTCTAATAAAGGCCTCATTTCTCAAAAACATGCTGAATCTAGAACAAAGTCAAATTTATAAAAATAAGGGCTTTTTTGGCAACAAAGAATTGGAAATAGAAGGAACGCTCATTAATTTGTGAATTGTTGAACAAATTGTAGCACATGATTGTGATGGCATACTATTGTGCTATAAAAAATGACAAGAGGAAAGTTACAGAAAAACATGGCAAGACTTATATGAACTAATGCAAAGTAAAGTGAGAAGAACCTGGAGATCATTATGCATGGTATCAGCAATGCTGTAATGATGTAATGATGATCAGCTGTGACAGACTTGGCTTCTCTGATCAATACCAAGATCCAAGACAATTCCAAAGGACTCATGATGAAAAAATGCTGTCTGCCTCCAGAAGGAGAACTGATGAACTCTGAGTGCAAATTGAAGTATAATTTTCTTACTTTATTTTTCTTGCTTTAAAAAATGACTAATATGGAAATATGTTTTTCATTATTTCACATGTATAATCGCCTTCTCAGAAAATAGAGGAAGACTGGTATGGAGGCTGAGAATTTGGAACTCAACATTTAAAAAAAATTAAAAACTTATTTTTTTAATTTAAATTTAAAATGTATAAAGATTAATGTTATAAAATAAATAATAATTTATAAAAAGAGCAATCTTATTGTAGAGATGCTTGAATGCCAAGCTAAAGGCTCTGACACAAAACTACAAATGTTGAATAGTCTAAGCAAAATATAAGCATTGCTCTGATTATGTCACTCTTGTGTTGAATAATAATCTTCACAGTTTCTCCACTGTCAAGAAATAAAACATAAAACTTCTGATCCTGGTATTCAAAGCTCTATGCAATCCTACTTAATAAATTCTTATTAAACTGGAGTGGTCTGAACTGAAATAAAGTGAAATCTGGGGCAGCTAGGTGGTTCAATGGATAGAAAGCCAGGCCTGGAGACAGGAGGTACTAGGTTCAAATCTGATCTCACACTTCCCAGCTGTGTGACCCTGGGCAAGCCACAAACTCAACTGCCTACCTCTTATAGCTCTTCTGCCTTAGAACCAATATTTAGCATTGATTCTAAGATGAAAGGTAAGGGTTAAAAAAACAAGAAGTGAAATCTGTTCAAACACTCCTCCACAGAAGACTCAACAGTGCTCAGACATTGGATAAATAAAGGGGTATAACACAATACATTAAAAAGAGTGATGGTTTGATGATGTAGGATCTGGATTTTTCAGTCAATATACCAATTGTTGGGGAGATTTCAGACAGGATACCCTCAGAGTTCCCTTGGAAACTTCCAAGTACTTCAGAGACAGCATGACTTAGCATTTGATGAATATGAGATCTGTTCTATTTCCTAACTATTTCCAGTCATGTGCTGACTTTGTACTGAAAAAACTTAACATACTGGCACCAACTGACATACACTGAGGACTGCCTTAGTCTTCTACCTGCCCTTTGACAATGGCACAGGGGTAGGGTGTTGGGTCAGTCTCTTTCTTCAACTTTATCGGTGGCATTGCATAACTTCTTTTTTTAAAACCTTTACCTTCCACCTTAGAATCAATACTGGGTATTGGTTCTACAGCAGAAGAGCAGTAAAGGCTAGGCAATGTGGGTTAAGGGACTTCCCCAGGACCACACAGCAAGGAAGTGTGTGAGGATAGATTTGAACTGAGGACCTTCCATCTCTGGTCCTGGCTCTCAATCCACTGATTTCTAGTAAGTCCTTTCATCACTGGATCTAGTGACCCAGAAAGAGCTAGAACTTCATCATCCCCTCCTCATCCCAGTGAGGACTTAAATTCATATAAACAAAGGGGCTGAGTGACACTGTCTCTGAAGACTCTGGAAGTATCCTGGGGAGCTCCAAGCACCTAATCACCCAAACTCTTTCTCTAGAACATTTTGACCTCTGTTATGCTTTGAACAAGGTTAGAGCTTTATGTAATACTTTGATGGAGCCACACACCATTATATGTTAAACTCAAGCTTATGACTTTATGCAGAAGCTGAAAGCTGAGTTTGAAAAGAGTTTTGTCATTTGCTACATTTGTTAAACCGAACAAGATTTCTAACTTCTCTAGCTTTCTTTTTGCTAATCTATAAAATAAAAAGGTTTTATTTTTATTTGGTTACCTTTAAAGTACATTCCAGTTCTCAATTTATGACCCTATGAAGCAATCATCAGTAAGTACTAGAATATTTTAAAGTATTGCCATTGTTATTGTTGTGCCATTTTTCAGTTGTGCCCAACACTTCATGACCCCATTTGGGCTTTTCTTATCAGAAATAGTGCAATGATTTTCCATTTCCTTCTCCAGCTCATTTTACAAATGAAGAAACTGAGGCAAAAGGGTAAGTGTCTAGCCCAGGGTCACACAACTAGTATGTATCTGAGGCTAGATTAGAACTCAGGAAGAGGAAACTTCTTGACTCTAGATCCAGTATTCCTATCCACTGTACCACCTAGATGCCCCTTTCTTGGCAAAGATACTGTAGTGGTTTCTCATTTCCTTCTCCAATGGATTAAGCCAAACAGAGGTTAAATGACTAGTCGAGGATCACACAGCTAGGAAGTGTCTGAGATCTGATTTAAACTCAGGTCTTCCTGACTCTGGGCCCACTGAGCCACCTAACCACCCCAAATTATATTGAGACTTTGTCTTAATTAAATAAGGCAAACATAGGAGAAGATCAGGGAAGATGATTCACAAAGTTCTATTCCTTTCATAACTTTTCCTGCTTAGAGACAAAGGGAAAAGAGTGAGTCTCCAAAGTTGGTTTTCCATAGGAAGAACAAAAGACATCAAAGGAAGCCTAGAAAAGAACTTCCTTTTTTAGTCAGCCTCTTATGGCTTCAAATAAATGACTCCTAGTCATTTATAATAAGTGACATTTAAATCATTTAAAATTTAAAGCTTAAATTAGGTTACTTTTAAATTTAAGTCATTTAAAATAGGGTCTGCTGACTACAGGGTAGAGGTTCCATAACTTATTGACCTTGTTTTGTCATTAGAGAAACTCAACCTTTGACCAGAAAATGGCAGATCCTTTCCCTGTGATTTACAAATTACCCAGAAGCCTCTGGCTTCCTGGAATTTCCACTTAAAGAGTACAGATATCCAAAGAAACATTTTGAAACCTCACAATTTTCACTAACAAAACCAACCAAGTAACCAAATTAAAGGGTGAGGGAGAGGGGTGGGCAGGCTGCATAGGCAGAAGAGGGAGATAGGAAACAGAGAAGCCAGAGTTTAAACACTCAAAAAAAAAATATGGAGAAGTATCGTCATGTAACTGTGGTAGACCACACTCTCAAAGACATTTTCTGCTCTCTCTCTCTCTCTCTCTCTCTCTCTCTCTCTCTCTCTCTCTCTCTCTCTCTCTCTCTCTCTCTCTCTCTCTCTCTCTCTCTCTCTCTCTCTCTCTCTCTTTGCCCCCCCCCCCAGTCTCAACTTCTTTTGGCATAAGGCATGGTCCCAAACCCAGAGATGCATTGCATTTTACAGCTGGAAAGGAATTTAGAGATCACTTAATCCGGCTTTCTCATTTTACACTTGAGGAAACTACAGTTCAAAGTGACTTCTTGACAATTGCACAACTAATTAGTGTCAGAGATAGGATTAGAACCTTGCTCTCCTGATTCTTAATTCAGTGCTCCTGGTCTCATACCCACTGGTCTCTCATGAGAATATTGGAAGCTCTAAACAGAAAAGCAAAAGCCTGTTCTTGGGCACCATCATTCTGAAGACAGATGGGGAGTTTTGCGTTTGCCAGTTTCTTACTTGTTAAATCTCCTCTCCTGGGGTAGCTAAATATCTCAGTGGATAGAGTGCCAGGCTTACAGTTGTGAAGACCTGGGTTCAAATTTAACCTCACACATTTACTAGCCACGTCACCGTATTTGCCTCAGTTTCCTCCTCTGTAAAATAAGTTGGACAAGGAAATGGCAAACCACTTCAAATGGTGTCCCAAAGAGTCAGAAATGACTGAAATAACTGAACTGCAATGACAGCAACAATTATTTGACACTGGGATATAAAGTGCTAGTCTTTGAGTCAAGAAGACCCTAGTTCAAATCCAGCCTCAAACCTTTACTAGTTATATGAGGTTAGGCAAATCATTTAAATTCTGCATGTGTCGGTTTTCTCATCTATAAAAAGGGTATAATAATTGAACCTTCCTTCCATATTTCTTGTGAGAATAAAATGAGAAACTTGTGAAGCACCTGATGAATCTTAATTGTTATAAAAATTCTAGCTAGATGGCCCAGTGGACTTGGAGTCAGGAAGATCTGAGTTGTATTACTTGTGTGACTCTGGACACATTACTTAACCCCATTTGCCTCAGTTTTCTCTTCTGGAAAATGATATGGAGAAGGAAATGGCCAACCACTCCAGTATTTCTGCCAAGAAAATCCTAAATGGAGTCATGAAAAGTCAGGCATGACTTAAACTTAACAAAAACAGCATATAGAAAGAATATATGGAATGGTCTTTACCCAGAGAAACTGAAGAGATCCCTTTAAAATGATACAGATGAATAGTGAAGGACAGTATTTTTCTCTGTTTTGGATCCACATTGGTCAGAGTCAATAAACATTTATTAAGCACCTACCATGTATCAGGTGTCATGATAAGTATTGGAGCTACAAAGAAATGCAAATGACATCCCCTGTCTCACAAGGAGCTCACAAACTAATAGGGGAAGATAACACAAAAATAAAAACCGAGAAGAGAGAGAATACCAAGTGTGGGCACAGTGGAACAGGGGAGAGAGTGGGAAGTGATCTGAGGAAGCTGTGAGAATTAAGCCTGAGGAAGGCTTAATTCTGTCTTGTAGAATGAGGAGTTTCTGGCAATCCTGAAGAACAGGAGAGCAGCTAGGTGGGGGATAACACGGACACTTTGATCAGACTTTCCCAAATGTTGCTTCTATGATCATGCCATTCCATTAATCAGAAACAGTTCAGTATCTTACTATATGGTCCACAAAATGAAGTTCAAATTCTTTCTACTGACATTTAAAGCCTTCTACCACTTGACGCAATTTAACTGTATCCTCTACCATTCTTTGATTGGGAGACCAATTGAATTTGTAGTCAGTAAGACCTGAGTTTGAATCCTGCCTTAGATGCTTAAAACTGTGTGACCTTGGGCAAGTTATTTAACTTAAAAAAAAAAAAAAACAAAGAACCCTTACCTTCCTTCTTAGAAGAGAAAAGCAGTAAAGGCTAGGGAATGGGGATTTCATAATTTTCCCAGGGTCAGACAGCTGGGAAGTATCTGAGCTCCGATTTGAACGCAGCACCACCTGTCTCTTGGCCTGGCTCTCTATCCACTAGGCCACCTAGATGCTCCCAAGTGACTTAACTTCTTTCAGCCTCATGTTCAGATGAGGATAATAATAGCACCTACCTCCCTGAATATGATCAAATGAAGTAACATGTAAAATGAATAGTAAAACTTAAAAGTGCTATATAAATTATCTTTCCACTATCTTCATGTCCATTTTTTTCTTTGTATCTTTGCCCAGACTATGCAAATTATAATATATAAAGATATTATACATATAATATAAAAAGCATTGTATAGGAAATTATAAATGTGTTATATATGGTTTTTTAAATATCTTGAATCTCTATTATATCCAAAATTGGTCTGTTTGGGTCCCCTCACGAACATTTTAGTTTTCTTCTATGTATTTTTGTGTTTCATTGCTATTCTTTTTCTTGTTTTTTAACCCTGTTTCTGTACTGACAAACTCTTTCCTCCACTATCCCAAAATAGAAACCTATTCTTATAAATAAATATAGTCAATAAAACTGACCATTCCTGAAAATATACATCTTCCTCTATACCTCTAAAATACCTTAATGCCAAGAGATAGGAATCATGCTTCCTTATTAATCCATTTGAAACCATGGGGAAACTGAGGCAGAGATAAGTGACTCAGTCAAGGTCATACCTCTAATAAGTTTCTGAGACTGAATTTGAACTCAGGTCCTCTTGACTCCAGGGCCAGCACTACACTATAAATGTAGATCTATTTCTAAACAGGCATATTTGTAGTCTGACCAGTTATCTTTTGAGGAATAGTTATGATTCTTATTTTCTATTAATTCCCTATTGATCTTTATCTAGAAAATCTTTTTTTAACTCTCTAGTTAATAATAATAACTAACATTTATAGAATACTTTAAATTTCATCAAGTGCTTTACACTTAACCAATTTGATCATCCCAACTGAGTGAGGTAAATACTATTCCTATTTCTATTATACATAAGAAAAATCTGTGGCTGAGAAACATTAAGTGACTTGCCCAGGATCACTTGCTTAAGTGAGCATTTGAGGAAGGATTGGAAGTCAAGTCTTCCTGATTCAGTGTATCTACTGTGCCCTGTAGCTACATTCTTATCCTATTTTAAATATCAATAACTTTGCTTATGCACCAACTTTTTAATTTTGTGTCTTTTTTTTTTTTTTTTTGCAAAATTCTCACCAAGCCCTGCCTGTGAAACAGTGATGATGGTAGAATCAGGCAAGCCATGGAAAGCTAAAGACAGCTTCAAGCCAAGTATCTGGCGTCAGGCACAACTGGGGCCCCATAAATGAGCACTAGCCACGGAAATATGCCAGCTCTCTCCCCAAATTTGACTGCTAAATCTTTATTTTCTTTCTCTTGAGTGCAAGGTTCAACCCAACGGTTAAAGCTTTGGTCCTATCTCCAGGGAACAAATCCAGTTGGCAAGCTGGGTGTAACTTAAGGCTCTGGTTTGTCTCCTTCCTCATTAGGAGAGAGATGGAGCCGGCCAGAGGGTTGGTTGTTCTTTTTGTTTCTCTTCTCAGAGCTCTTTCCTCCCCAAACTTCTGTGTAGTAAGGAGACCTCCGTTCTAGGTCTAGCTCTTCCACCAACGACTTGGGGGACCTTGGTCAAGTTGCTTCCTGTCTCAGAAGCCGTTTCCTCCTGGGTAAAATGAGGAAGTGGTGTTACTGGATGAGCTCGAGGATCTTTTCCAGCTTGGAGATGCCCCGCTTTTCGGGGCTTCAATAGATGGAGCTGTGTGGGATTGAATTCCCTCTCAGCCTTCCAACCTCCGTTCTGGCTTCCCAGGGCTGGGGTAACTTTAACTTCTCTTCTGCGGACTTGAAACACTAAAAACCCTTCCCAGTGGAACCTAATTGGAGCCATACTGAATCCAGGCACGCCCGCTTCCACACAGGGTCTGCCGATTTCCAGCCAGACTGTTTGCTCCCTGTCACTCTGAATTTAACTCATTTCATTTCAAGTTGATGTCGTTTTGAGTGTGTGTTTATTTTACCTAATAAGTGAATCATTTACCCCATAAAAATCTCATTTTGGAGGACGTGGGGTTGAGGGGGGAGGGCCGAAATGCAGGACCGGGTGATACACCGCATACTTGCTGACCTGTTCCATTAGCAGGGACTAGGGGCGAGGGGTGATGTCATCTCCACTGATGGAGGCCAGACACACAGGGATAAACAAGGCTGCCGTTCTCCTCTCATTGGAATAGACAGTGCCAACGCAGTTGTGTTGGATTTGAAAGAAAGGGAATTTAGTGTTGATTTCATTAGAAAGACACCACGGAGTCTCTGCAAATGCAGGAATCTGTTGACCCGCTGTTTGCTTCTAAATAACAGACAGGATTGAGGGAGGCAACTGACAATATCCAACCCTGTGAAACTCCCCTGGAATCATACACATCCAACACGTACTCCCACTCCACCCAAATACCCAGGTGAACGAACATGAAAGTGCAACTCTATTTACTCAGCGGCATTGAGCATCACCTAACATCAAAGCTACTTCTGTTTTTTGTTTGTTTGTTTGTTTGTTTTTGTTTGTTTTGTTTTTGCATCCATAGCCTGTACACTGTCGACAGAGCCAAAGTCATCTGATGAGGGCAATATGGTTCAGAAAAGGGGGTGGAATATTCAACTGGGAGTTAGAAAGCTCTGAGTTCTAGTCCTCCCTCTGATACTGCTGATATCTCTGAGTCTCAGTTTCTTCATTTGTAAAATAGGGATAACAACAGCATCTTCCTCAGAGTCCTGTTTTAGGTTTGAATGAGATAGCATAAATAAAGAATTTTAGAAGCCTTCAAGTTCTATATAAATACCAGTAAGGTTTATAGGTAGCATGCAATCCAGTTTTGGAGTCAGAAAGACCTGAATTCAAATCTTGCCTCTGACACATCCTGGCTGTGTGATCCTGGAGAAGTTACTCAACTTCTCACTGCTCTAAGTAACTGTCTAGGTAAGTCTAAATTGCCAAGAAGGTGTCAAATCAGTATGAGTAAAGGAAGCTCTTGATAAGAAAGTTTCCTATCTTAATGACATCACAAATGTGACTTTTGAAAATGCCAGGTTAGATGATTATGATTATTATTTAAGTTTCATACATGAAGAACAAAGGTAATATTGAGAAAAAGAGACTTTTACTTCTTTTTTTCTTTTAAAAATATTGACTTGGCCACTTTTATAAGGGGAAAAAAGAAAAATGGAAAGAAAGCATGAAATATGAATGGAAAGACCACTAGCCTGGAAATCAAAGGAACCAAGTTCAAATTCTGAATTTGCCAAGTAATAGCTATATGACCTTAGAAAAGTAACCTTTGTGAGTCCTAGTTCCTTTATTTATAAAATAAAGGAGTTGTTCGAGATGAACTTTGTTTCTTCCAAGCTCTAACTCCTATGAAACTATGATCCTGAGGGATTTTTTTCCAGTTTTAACTTTTTATGGTTTTATGATTCTAGGTGATCTTGGGCAAGTCATTTTACCAAAATTTAATTTCACCCTTTTGTCATCAGCTATGTTGCTGCAGGTCCTTGTTTGCTGCTTCTGGAACAGTGTCAATCCAAATTAGATTTCTAGAGACCACAGAGGAGTTAATCAACCTCAGTTTTGGAATTCTACCAAGGGGGTTGAGCTGGCCTTAATGAGTGAGTGGAAATATACTTTAACCCCACATTGTTGTTCATCCTTCTTATCCAAAGAGGACCAATGACATCATACAGTGATGACTTTAAAAACTTTTAATGTGTTTTTCTTTTTTTTTCCATGCAAAGCCCACTGCCATATTGGTCATTGTTGTAAGAGCATATTCACACATAACCAAAACCCCAACATAAAACCATAAATACACTGATGTGAAAGATGACTCTGGAGGTAGAGAGCATTTTTTATCAGAAGTCTTTCAGTATTGTCAGAGTAGCCAA
This sequence comes from Monodelphis domestica, assembly GCF_027887165.1. NCBI lineage: Eukaryota > Metazoa > Chordata > Mammalia > Didelphimorphia > Didelphidae > Monodelphis > Monodelphis domestica. The sequence goes on along the minus strand of NC_077228.1, from coordinate 290,456,382 downwards.
GTTTTCACAGATCATCATCGTCCAATATTGCTGTTACTGTGAACAATGATCTCCTTATTTCCTTCTGTATCAGTTCCCACTGATCTTTCCAGCTCTTTCTGAAATCATCTTGCTTCTTATTTCTTATAGCACAATAGTATTCCATTACTAAATGTTACCACAATTTGTTCAGCTATTCCCCAATTGATGGACATCCCTAGAGTAATAATTTGTAATTGAACAAGATTTAAATGAGTCAGGTTTTCATAAAGTCATCAACATTGGGAGCAGCTGGGTGGCTCAGTATATTGAGAGCCAAGCTGGAGACAGGGAGGTCCTGGGTTTAAATCTGGCCTCAGATACTTTCTAGCTGTGTGACCCTGGGCAAGTCACTTAAATCCCCCAAACTAGTCCTTACTGCTCTTCTGCCTTGGAACCAATACACTCTATTGATTCTAAGATGGAAAATAAGGGTTTAAAAAAAAGAAAAAAGTCATCAGCTTCACTCTTTCTTCCAGACATCAAATTCCAGTGGCAACACAAATGTCAGAATAATTGGCAATGGCTTGGGATTCAGTGAATGACCTTGGCATCTTCAATGTTTGACTAAGCTCTAAGTGGTCCATAGTGCCTGCTTCAGTAACCTTTATGGCCATTGTAATAAATTGTTCTCATCAAGGAAAGCCTTTGTATGCTTGAGTAGACGTTCTTCTACCTTAGTAATGAGTGCAAGGAGTATGTGGTACCCTTAACCTGGTTTAGCCCACCTACTCCTGAGAAAGTTTTACTGGGGTTTGGCCATTAGTAATAGCTAACTCCCCTATAACTAGCTAGCCTCACATCATACTGTTACGTCCATCCATCCAGTTCATCTTGCCATTACCTTTGCTGATGCAACACATATATACAAACTACCAAGCACACACACACACACATACACACGTACACACACACACACACACACACACACACACACACACACACACACATGACTTTTCTGTATTTTGCTCCAGGAACAAAAATTAATTAGAAAGGGTGTGACAACTACATTACAATTCTGTTAGCTATCTCTATGACTCCCAGACCAAATTATCTCTCCCTGGCCATCACTCCTCTATATGGATAGTCTTCCCATATTAGATATTAAGGTACATGAATCACTGAAGTAATCAACATGAATTTATCACATCCTTACTGTGAACCAGATACTCTACTAAGTGTGAGGACAGATAATAAAGGGCAAAATAACTATGTTCATGTAATATATACACAAAATAGATGGAAGGTGATCTGGGAAGCAAGGTATTACCCATGGGAGGATAGAGAGAAGACCTGCTGCAGAAGAGGGATTTGAACTGAATCTTGAAGTAAGCCAGAGATGCTGGGGGGTAGAGGTGATAAGGGAAAATGTTCTAGGTATGGGATATAGCCAATAAAAGGTATGGAGAAGGAAGATAGCATACTGTATATTAAGAATTGTCAGTAGGTCAGTTGTCAGAGTAAATTCAGGGGAGTAAAGTATGACTGAAAAGTTAATTTTCTGATCAATCAAAATCAAGGTAAACTGAAACACAAAGTTCCAAGCACAATCAATTTATTGACAAAACATGAATTTATCAATAAATAAGGTCTCATCTCCTCAGAAAAGCTAAGATCCAGAATGAAGGGGACAGTTGTCTTTTATGAAGAGAAGCATTGAGAATAGAAGGCAGTATCAGAAATAGGGAAATAGTGTGATTGGGTAAAGGCTCTAGCATGATTTGCATGAACAATATGATGGGCTAGAGGCTTGGAATGGGATTAACCAAGGTGATCTGGTCCACTATTATTAAATTGCTCTTGCAGGTAGATTTTAAAAAGTGAACATTTCTTCATATTTCACTATAGCCAAGTGAACCAAAAAGTCCACCCAAGGTCATCCAGAATGGATAGTTGAGTTTCTGCTATATCTTCAAACTTTATAACTTTTATGAAGTCTAGTAATAATTTCTTTTAATTTGTAGTGAATAACGCCTCCTTACATCCTTTCACTAAGGAATGTTCACTGTTTGAGTCTACATACAAGAACAGTTTAGTGTTTGTGGACCAGACTATCTTAGATAACAAACCTAACTTCCATCTGCATCCTTCATAACAATTTCCATGAAGCAAGAAAAGAATGATGATCAGAATGAGAAATGAACTTCTAAACTTAATTCAGAGATAATGAGAGATTTACAAAAAAGCTGAATTTCCAAACTTAACTATAAGACAAATTAAACATGACTTAGGCAGTTACAAAAATGTCAGCATTGATATAGAATTAAATCAATAACAAAATAGAATTAATTTGACTTTCCCAAATTTTAATCTCCCTCATTGATAATTGGAAAATGTCTCTTGAGGATCATTTAGCAAAAAGCTAGTTCAAGAATCAATTAGATTTTTAACATAGTGTGTATTAGCATATGTTCTTTTGGTATAAGTTTAGAACAGGTTTTAACATAGCAACTAATGTAAAATCTAAAAAGAATAATAAGATAAAGAATAATAAGGGACTGTTTACTAAGGATGACTAACAGGGCTATTTCTCTATAGCCAAGAAAATCAAGGAGAGGAATTCCATTAGGAATCACCCAGAATGGACAGTTGGGTCTCTGCTATAACTTGTTGAATATTTTGAAGCCTGGTAACAATTTCTTCTAATTGGTTAATGTAAAAACAACAAAATTAATTAATTATAGCAAAAGCCTTAGTTAATATCTAAAATCATGGATTAAGTTTAGAGGGGACATATACAGGTCACCAAGGTAACTGAGAACACTCAGCAAACATATACACTGTGAAAGAAAAGACCAAAGTAATACAATAATGATCACTAATATTAACCAAAATTAAATTTTCTTGTATCTTAGTAACCCATCCTCCATATTCATTTACTCAGAAAATTTAATTTTGGATCCTGGATATCCCATGTAATCATCTATTCCCCATACATATCTTCTTTTGGACATTTGGGAATAGAGCTTCTTCTTAGGTTATCACTGAAGGGGGCTCCTTTTCAGTATATTTGTTTCTCTGGTTCTAAGTCACTTGGAGAAATGTAGAGGAATTTCTCCAAGTGACTTAGAATTCTTCTAAAATCTGCCAGAGACAAGACTCAATGCAACTTAGTGCAGCTTCCTAAATTTGCTTTATCTTTTTTTTTTAACCCTTCTCTTCTGTCTTAGTATCAGTATTGTGTCTTGGTTCTAAGGCAGAAGAGTGGTAAGAGCTAGACATGGGGTCACACAGCTAAGAAGTATCTGAGGCCAGATTTGAACACAGAAACTCGTCTCTTGGCCTGGCTCTCAACCACTGAGCCACCCAACTGACTCCCTAAATATAATTATTTCAAATGATATTGTATGATGATCAATTAAATGACAGCTATTATCAGCAAATACAAAATTCAAGACAACTGCAAAGGGCTCATGATGAAAAATACTATCCATTATCAGAAAAAGAATGATAAAGTCTGAATACCGATAAATGCATACCATTTTCACTTTGTTTTCTTTGTGAGTTTTTTGTTTTTGTTTTTAGTGATATGTGTCTTCCACAACATGATGAATATGGGAATATGGAAATATTTCCTGTATGATAACATATGTATAAACTATATCAAATTGATTACTCTCTCAGAAATGGGGAAGGGAAGGGAGGAAGGGAGAGAATTTAGTACTCAAAATGTGAGGGGAAAAAAGTGTTAAAATTCATTTTTACATGTAATTGGGAAAAATGAAATACAGTGATCCTTCACCTGTCACGGGAGTTATGTCCCAGAGACCCCCACAATAGGTGAAAATACATGAAGTAGTGGGTGTTATATTTATTTTATTATTTATATCTATTTCAAGGCTTTATTAACCTTTCCCACTCTCCTAGAACACTCTTTTCCACACTCTTATTAATCTACAGTTACTGAGCCAATCAGCACCCAGGATATAGAACACAGCACTATAGTTGGTCGTTTCATTCCATCAGCCAATAGTGTGCAGCAATAAGTATAACTCCAAGATACAGAATTAGATTTTTTTTTAATTGTGCAATACAGTGAAGTTGGATAAGTGAACTGCAATATAGTGAGGGACAATTGTATTACTAAAAATAATTAGTTTATGTGGCAAAGATAAAATATTAACAACAGTTGCAAGAAAAACAATAAATTAAGAAACTATTCACCTGAAACTTAAAGGAATTTTAGTTGTGTTGTTTAGTTTTTTTTACATACCACTCACTAATTTTACCTTTTCTTAAACCCTATACTTGGTATACACATTGCCCACAACAGGCTAAAGGAAGAATCTTAAAAAGAATGTATGAGGGTCTGAATCATAAAATGTCATTCTTTATCTTAAAATTATCAGATAGATACTTCAAATAGGAAAATAATGTTATCCTCTTCACAATTACAATGCAATTTTATATGTAATATCCTTAATCCAGTGGTAAAATCTGATTACTAAAATAGATTCAGAGCCCGAATTTCTCATTGGAGACATTTGGAAACAAATTATATACATAAATATCTGGTTTTCTAAAAGTTTACTGCTATATTTGATTAGAATACTTTTACATCTTTGTCTTGTTAGAAAATTTTTTCATCTTTGTCTTAATTCCCCCCTTAGGAGGGTATTATCCCTATATCAACTTGAAAGAATGTGGTATTCCAACTACATATTCTTATATACAAATATATAACTATTAGGAAACCCAAAAATTCATTTATTTAGTAACTTAGGACTACCAAGACAGATTGAAAACAGTAAGATCTTTCATAGAGTGACTCAGAAGTATTGGGTTATTGTAACAAGAAGATTCATTTTTTTAAATTACAAATTTACATGCCATAGGTAGAAAATTTTGTTATGAAAGGAAGAAGCAGAGACATGGTTATAACATCATCAAGAATGATCTTACAGACTTAAGCCCAAGAGCACAGAATGACAGCATAAGAATAGCAAGATAGTAGTTCTATTTTTATTTCAATTAAGAGTTGTAATTAATTTTTTTGGAGTAGCCAATCATATAGCAAAGATCCACATTGTTTATAGAGTGTAATAGCCAAATTCAGGATTATTTTAGTGGGAAACAATCCTGTGAAAAAAGGAAATGGGGGTTCAGACATTCATCTGTAGTGTAGCAGTTCTCAGATCACACTCCCTTTGAATAGCTTGTGTCATTTCCCTCAAATGGTAGACTAATGATTAATGTTACTTCAAGTATTTCTACCTGAATTCAAAACTCAAAAGTAGATCAAATTATAATTTATAATCCCAAAAGAATATACTTCAAATATCAAGTTTCACTAACCATAACTTAAGGCTAGACACAGTTATTATTATTCTCTTACATTGTTGCAATACCAGTTAGCAAAAAAAAAAGTTTAGCCAACCTTAAACAAAAAATTGATTTAACAACTTTTTTTTCCTGTGTATTAGCCTCCCCCAATCTCTTCATTATTGTCAAACTGTTATTATCAAAATCAAAGTAAAACAAGACACAAAATTCCAAGCATAATCAATTTATTGACAAGGTACAAATTTGCCAATAAACAGGGTCTCACCACCCTTAGAAAAGCTAAGACCCTGAATGTAGAGAACAGCATCCAGAATAGAAGGCAGCATCATAGATGGAGGAAAAAAGCATGATTGGTCTGAAGCATCAAAAGTATGAAGAACAATATAACTGGATGGCAATTGAGAATGAAGGGTGACCAGAACCCCTCCTTCCATCCTGCCACAAAGAAATGTTCACTGTTAGAGGCTGCCTGCAAAACCAGTTTAACAATAGTGGAACAAACTGCTTTGGATGAAACTGAACTAGCTGGCCCAGCTGCATCCTTCAAAGAAAACAAATTCTCGAGTCAAGAGAAGAATAGTGATTAGCAGAAGAACTGAACCTCTAAACTTAACTCAGAGACAATGAGTGATTTACAGGAAAGCTGAGACATATGAAACATGACTTACATAAAAATGTCAGCAATTATAAAGAATGAAATCAGTAACAAAGTAAAAATAATTTAAGTTTCCAAGTTTTCATTAGGAAGGTGCCAAGCTGTAAAGAGTATTAAATGCAAAAGAAAGAACTTTATGTTTTCCCCAGGAGATTAAAATAGTCACTTAAGTTTATTGAATGGTGTGTGTGTGTGTGTGTGTGTGTGTGTGTGTGTGAGAGAGAGAGAGAGAGGGGGGGGGGAGAGACAGAGCTGTGCTTTATAAAAAATCACTTTGGCATTTATAAAGGATATGGATTGGAGGAAGTGAGATCAATTATAAAATTAGTATAATAATCTCTCCAGTGAAAGGTGATGAGAGTCTTTAGTAAATAGGTAGTAAATGTGTGAATGTAGAAAAAGGGATAAGTATGAGGCTTGTCTAATGTAGAAATGACAATACTTAAAAATAGATTGGATATGTAAGGTGAACACAAGTGAAAAGACAAGCCTTCACTGGTACTGCAAGCCCAGACAACTGGCAAGATGATAATGTAATGTAAACTGTAATGTAAAAATTGAGGAATGGGGTGATAGTGGTAATGAATTCGATTTCAGACATTTCAGACATGTTGAGTTTGAGATGACTAAGGGATATCTAATTTTTTAAATTTTTTACTGTCATGCAAAACACAATTCTATATTGTTCATTGTTATAAGAGCAAACTCGTATATAACAAAAACCTCAAAATAAAACCAAAGATACACTGATGTGAAAGACGACTCCAATAGTTCTTTCTCTGGAGGATAGCATTCCCTATCATAAATCTGTCAGGATTGTCCCAGATCATTGCATTGCTGAGAGTAGACAAGTTTTCTCAGTTGATTATATCATACAATATTGCTGTTACTGTGTACAATGTTCTCCTGGTTCTGCTTATTTTACTCTGTATCAGTTCCCACAGATCTTTCCATCTTTTTTCTGAAATCATTCTGTTCATCATTCCTCTGATCACAATAGTATTCCATTACCAACATGTACCACAATTTGTTCAGCCATTCCCCAATTGAAGGGCATCCCCTCAATTTCCAATTCTTTGTCACCACAAAAAGAGCTACTCTAAATATTTTTTGTACAAGTAGGTCCTTTCCTCTTTTTTAATTATCTCTTTGGTAATTATTTAAATTAAATGTTTAAATATCTCTTTGGTAATACAGCCTAGTAGTTATATTACCAGATCAAAATGTATGCAGTTTTATGACCCTTTCGGGATAGTTCTAAATTGCCTTCCAGAATGGTTGGATCAGTTCACAAGGAATTTCTAAAAGGCAGTTAGTGATGCAAAACTGAAGCTCAAAGAGAAAGACTAGACATTTAGAAAAGAAAGACTGGACATTCAGATTTAGGAATAATTTTCATAGAAAAAATTACTAAAGATATGAGAGATGATAAGATTGCCAAACAAAATAAAGAAGGATGAGAAGAGGGCTAGAGCAGACTATTGAGAGACTCTCATAATGAATGGGTATATCATGGATGAAGATCCAGTAAAAGTGACAGATAAGCAGAGAGGTAGGAGTAGAAATAAGAAGGAAACTGAGTACAGGATTGTTTCCCTCTTGTATTTGTATCCCTGACACCCAGTATAATCTTTGGCACATAACAGGTAATAAATAATTGCTTTGCTATTCATTTATTTTCATTCGTTCTTAATTGATGCCTTACTTCATCTCTGCCCTGCCTATTTCATATTCTCGTGAGGAACATCAAATGCATCAGCATATAGACAAAGATTTGTGAATCTATGAAGTAAGATATAAGAGGATTATTCTCTTTATTACTGAGAAGATTCAAATTCAAGAATACTGAGCTAATGCAGACTTGTGGTCACGACTATATGTTACTAAACAGACCTATAGTAATTTCAAAATTCTATTCATCATCCAGATGATTCCAAATAGTGAATGCAACTTATCTGAAAAGTTTCTTTTTTCTTTTTTTTCCTTTTAAAGCAACATTATCCTTCCAGAACCTAGCTATTTAGTCATTTTTCAGTTGTGTTGGATTGTTTGTGACCTTTGGTGTTTTCTTGGCAAAGATATTAGAGTGCTTTGTATTTTCTTCTCCAGGATATTTTATAGAATAGGGAACTGAGGCAGAGTTAAATGACTTGCTCAAGGTCACACAGATAGAAAGTATCTGAGATCAGATTCAAACTCAGGGAGATGAGCCCTCTTGACCCCAGATCCTTATGCTCTATCCCCCCAGAATACAACTAGGTATCTTAAAATACATTAAAACATTTCTAAGAGTAGCCACTGATTTATCTTAAGGCCAGATGTAGAATTGTGTACAAATTAAAATTACCAAATAAGTTTGATATCTAGGTTCTTTTTATTTTTTTCCCCCCAAGTCATAGTTTTTAGCAAATTAAAAACAAGAGGAACAGAGAAAGCACTAACTGGAAGGCATCAGCACTGAGAAGTGATAGTTGATATGGAAAGAATATATAAAAGAATCTCCACAATAGTATTGGAATATTTAAAATCAAGTATAAATAGCCTTATGTGCCTTAATATGACTCCAAGTAATCAAGTTGTTTAATTATGCTTAATAAATATGTTTAATTAGACTGAGAAACAGCTTGCAATTTTGGTTGCTTGATAAATTGCATTAGCTTACTTTGATACTTTCATGATTATTTCACCAATGTGGGTAGTCCCTCCAATATTCAGCTAGAAGCCCATATATACTCTTCCATCTTGTATGACTCTTGTCCATGACAACCAATAAATTTCCTTGTTTTTTTGCTTTTTAAATTAAGTGCATTTAATTAATTAATTTAGAATATTTTTTCATGGTTCCATGAATCATGTTCTTTCCCTCTCCTCTTCCCACGCCCTCCCGTAGCCTATGCTCAATTCCACTGGGTTTTACATGTGTCATTGATCAAGACCTATTTCCATATTATTAGTATTTGCACTAGAGTGATCATTTAGAGTCTACATCCCCAATCATATCCCCATCGACCCACGTGATCAAGCACTTGCTTTTCTTCTGTGTTTCAATAAATCTATAGGAAGTCTATCCAATGTTTTGGAATCCATCCTCTGGTTTTGTTGACATGATGTGGATTCCAGTGGAGCCCATCATTTATCTCATTGCTGTCACATGACTAGTTCATTTTCTTTTCAGTTATATATCCTTTTTCCTGAGTCAGTCTTCATGTTCCTTCTCTTGTGTAATTCTTGGTTGGCAATGCACTACAACCTACCCACACCCACCATGAGCATCTCCATTGCCCTTTGGGTGAACTTCAACTTTAATTCTTCAAAGACTATTGTTATATTCTAAGGTCCCTTCCAGCTCTAAATTTATGATCCTATCAGTTCATTCTGTGACTCACAGTCTTGTAGAAACACAAGAAAAATACTGATGTTAAAAAGATGGACATTTTTTCCTAAGAGAATCTTAGACGTCATTGAAGTCACGCCACAATTTCTCAATGGCCATCCAACCCACGTTCTTCCTCCTGCTCAGGGTTGTGTCTAGCTCAATTATTCACACACAGTTCTTGTCTGAGATATAACCACTAATGTATTGACTCTATGGGTTATCTACCCAGTCTCTTCATCTACATGTTTAATCCAGTTTGAATAGTTAGACTGGACCTTTAGAGTTATTTTGGAACCCGTTCAGGACACTCCATAATGGCTTGGAGGATATCCTTCAGGAAAATATGAGACAGGGATAGTAAGGCTTACATAACTGATATTCCACAAATCATCTTTACAACCACCCAGTTGACTCAAAGATGTCTTGAAAATGATATCCCAGTGGGTTTATTTTCATTTGATTATCAAGCATGTGATTTGATAGAGCTAAGAACGTTTTAAAGATCTATTTTGTTGTTATTCTATCATTTCAGTCAAGTCTTACTTTTTGTAACACCTTCTAAGGTTTTCTTGACAAAGATAAATAGAGTGCCATTTTTTTCTTTAGCTCATTTTACAGATGAAGAAACTGAGGCAAATGGAGTTCAGCAATTTGCCCAGTACAATGCACTAGTAAGTGTCTGAGTCTGGATTTGAAATCAGGAAGATGGGTCTGTACCACCTAGCTGCCTCTCTAAGGACTCCACCTATTTGTCTCCCATACACATGTCAAAATCACACTGGAATACTCAAAACATATATCAATAAAGAAAACATTTTGTGAAGATCCTCTGATTTACGTATCAATTGAGGCAAACAAAAATGAAAATGTAAACTTTCCAAATATACTATCATTGGGTACATCTAGGACAATCCAAATAAGTGTTTCAAATAAAGAAAACAAGCTTTCTCTATGGAAGAGAAGTTATTTCTTTCTATAGATGACAGTGTACCTATTGAGAAAGTTCATACCATTATCCTGCTCATTCCTTTACCTTACCCCACCTCAAATTCTGCATCATTATCTGATAAAGTGGAAATCAGAGATGATTTTTAGTTATGCCAAATATGGCTCAGAGTCAAAGATTTAGGAGAAGAAGGAGATCTTAGTGATCATAGAGTCCAACTCCATCATTTTTAAGTTGAAGAAACTGAAGCCCTAGATATTAAATGATTTGCCCAAGGACATACAGAGAGTGAGGATCAGAGCCAGGAACTGGATTTATGGTCAGTAAAAGGATCAGGACAAGGGTCACACTCCTAGAAAAGAATTAATTACTATTCATTGATTTTGATGCCTTTCAACATGAACTTCCAGAGAGCAGATGTTATATTCTTTGGGCATTACTAATTGTGGTAGAGTAGAGAGAATCCTAGAGGTAAAGAGGTAGAGTTTGAAGAATTGATTTTTAGTCTGGGCTCTTCCACTAGTCTACTGATTGACATTGGCCAAGACACTGTCCTCCTTGAGAGAAGTCATCTTCTTTCTCTATAAAACGAAGCTCTGATATTCTGTGCTCTAACAGTCTATATTCTATAGTAAAGTTATTTGAGTGCCCTACATTTTGTATTTTGAATTTTAACATTTTATAGTCTAAGGTCTCTTCCAGTTCTGAACATTCTATGGTTTTCTTCAGTGCAATGAGAGAAGCCAAGCCCTAGACTCCCAGTTGATGTGAAAATGAATCATTTGATAACTGTTTCCATTTTGATGTCTAATTACAAAATTTTTATATTTTCTTTCTCTTTTGGTTGCTGCTCGAGACCAAGTTGGTTTGCTCAATTTTTGTTATTGTTGGAAACTGAGCACTGAATTAATTTTTAGGAGTGAATTATAAAAGTATTTCAGAGAAAGAGTTAGATTTATTCCCTTTGTTTACCTGAAAAGTAAAGGAAAAACATGTGGTCACTTTGAATTTTCATCAAATCAAATTTCAATCTCCAAAGAATTTAAACAGAGTTCTAGAGGCTACATTGCCTTCTCTAAGATGCCAGGTTCACCTTATAGTCTACTTTATTACAAAGGACTCTAAAAGTCTAAGCTAACAGAGTACATACTAATGTTCAAGTGCTATGACTATCTCCTTCATAATCCAAATTTAATTCCATGGATTCTCATTTCATTGAAATGAAGAAGCTTTCGGCCTCAGAAGAAATCATAAGGATTTCATATAAATATATTAATTCATCCATTGCTTCAATTTTCAACAAACATTTGAAGACACAGAACTAATTTCAGGAAAAACTAACAATTTGAGTTGTCCAAAAGAGGAAAGGGTTGCCTTGAAAGGTGGTGAGTTTCCTTCTTTGGAAGTCTCCAAGGAGAAGCTAGATAAGCACCTTTTATATGTTTTATAGTAGAGATTCCTTAGGGTCTGGATTGGACTAGATGGGCAATGATTTCCTTTCCAACTCTATGATTTTATTATTCCTATTTATTTTTTATATTTATAATTTATAATAATATTTATTATTCAAAGCCTCATATGAGACACCCCCAGAGACTCAAGGCTTGACTTATAAACTAGTAATTAAAATTAATTCATTAATTCTCTTTATGTTACAATGTGAGCTTAGTCTTGTATTCCTGCATACATTTAAAAGTAGCCCACCAGGGGAACCGACATGGCTAGTAGGTTGAGAGCCAGGCCTAGAGATGGATTCAAATTTGACCTCAGACATTTCCTAGCTGTGTAACCCTGGACAAGTCACTTAACCCCAGTTGCAAAGTACTTATCATTCTTCTGCCTTGAAACCAATATTTAGTATTGATTCCAAGATGAAAGGTAAGGTTTAAAACCTTACAAATACACAAAGAAAAGTAGCTAACCAATAGATCTCAGTTCAATTTAGTAAATATTTATTAAATGTTTACCATGTGCCAACCACAACACTAGCCTGTAATTACACTACTGAGCAATTTTGACTTTCTGTTTTTTTAAACCACTCTCTCCTCAAATTAATCCAAATTAATGCTTGAGTCTTATCAACCAGATTATTAAGTGTGATCAAGCAGAATATGGAGTGAGATTGATGGAAACAATGTGATGTGATAATCTTGATTTGGGATACATTATCCATCCCCCTTGAGAAAGACATTTAATCTCCCCAAGCCTCAGTTTCCCCTGGGGTCCCTTTCAAATCTCCAGCTTTGACCCTATCTCTCCTATGAGTAACAAAGTTCTTAATGTTAGGGATGCACTGACCCACTATCTCATTGGCCTGTGTGTGTAGGGAGTGTGACATTATATTAGTGTTCATGTGTTATAAATGAGGGCTGCCAAGAGAAGTGGAATGAGAATACCAGAATGACTCCTCTGTTGTTGCCAGTGTATCTAAGGGAACCCAGGCTTCCTAACTTAAACTGACTACTCAGGGAGATGGTTTCCTGGACCTATTTTCTCAACATCTAAAATGATCCCCTAATATACTTTCTTGCTCTATGAATCTAAGTCTTTAATTCTTCAACTCAATTAATTTTTTATGTAAAAGGATTTAGGTTAGAGCATGGGCATCCCATTAGGTTCAATTCCACTAGTATATAAGAGCAAACATTACAGATAACTAGGGAATTGGGTCCAAAACTTAGTAGGAGGAAGTCATCTGCCTTCTATTGGGGAAATTGAGCAATCAACCAACAAACATTTACTAAGCACCTACTATGTACAGGTCACTGGGGAAACAACTATGAAAGTAAGACAGTATTTGAACATAAAGGTGTTTACATTTTCTTGGAGAGGGAAGCACAATATGTTCACAAATGAGATTTCTTTGGAATAAGCAATATTCTTTTTAACCGTACCTATCAGTATTGTCTCTTAGACTTAGAGTATAGACTTAGAGAGGTGTCTAGAGCACCAAAAGGTCAAGCAACTTGCCTAAGGGCACACTGTCAGTATATGTAATGGTCAGGATTTGAATTGAGATCTTCTTTGTTCTGAGGCTAACTTTCTGTTCCACTACGTGAGGCTCTTAAATAAATAAATAAATAAATAAATAAATAAATAAATAAATAAATAAATAAATAAATAAATAAATAAATAAATGAATAAATAAACAGACAAACAAATAAATAAATAAATAAATAAATAAATAAATAAATAAATAAATAAATAAATAAATAAATAAATAAATAGTTTATTTAAAATAAATACAGAGAGGCAGCTAGGTAGCACAGTGGATAGAATGTCAGGCTTAGAGACAGGAAGACCTGGGTTCAAATCTGTCCTCAGATACTTCCTAGTTGTTTGATTCTGGGCAAGTCACTTAACCACAACTACCTAGCCCCTACTGCTTTTCTGTTTTACAATTAATATTAAGACAGAAGGAAAGGGTTTACAAAATTAAATAAAAATAAAATAAATATAACTATATATTATATAACATAATATATGAAATATATAGCAAATATAATAAAAATAAATATAAGTATGTGGACAGGAGTAGGATATTGAAAACTGGAATAATCATCACTAATAACAATGAATATATTTATTTTATGATTAATCAAGATAATAATTAATAACAATTAATTACAGATTGGGACATTAAGCTGAGAGAGAGGGAAGTGACTTGCCAAGTCACACAACTAACTAAATGTCTCAGGCAGGATTTGAATTTGGGTCTTCTTGGCTCCAACTCAATACTCTATCTTCACTATGTCCTGAGAAAAGGTCTCTTGAAGGAGGTAGTACAATAATTCAAGAGATCAGGGTTACCTCCACTCTCTGATGAGTATTGAAGAAAAACTATGTTGAAGATCTAAGCAAAAACAGTTGAGTCAGTAGTGATATATGAAACAAATATAGGGGGGAAATGTCTTTCTACATGAGTAACAACCATCCTAGAGTTAGTGATCTGGCCTTCCATTTCTTGTTTGTACGTATTCATTTTTCTCCCACCAGATTATGATCTCCTTGAGAGCAGAGATAGCCTTTTGCCTTCCTCTGTATTCCCGATGTTGAGCATAGTGACTGGCACATTGTAGATGCCTAATCAATACTGATTCATCAGTTGATTAGGTCTATTGCCTTTGTGTCATTTTTGAGGAAGGATGAAAAAGTTTGGCACCCCATGACATCATTGGTCCTCTTCGAAAATGAGGGACAAACAGCAATACTTTTGAGAGAAGCAAATTAAAAGATGTATAACAATCACATTATTATAAGAAGTGACTAATCATGGAATCTCAGAGGCCTTGCAGAATGAGTGATATCGAAGCATAATGCTTTTTCCAACAGTCCTAAGAAGCATCTGTTATCCACTTGAAGTTTTTCAGTGATGTTGAACATAGTTTTTTTTTATGTTCTCCTCCTTCTACAACCCATCCCATTTTTTCAGATAGCTTTAGCAGGAATTTTTTTCCCTTCTAATGAATCTAGATCTACTTACAGATTTTCTACCCATGGCTCCTAATTCTGCTCCTTGGAAAGAAGTCTAATCCCTTTTCCACATGATAATACTACCAATATTTGAGAAGGTTAATAAGTCCTTCAAAAGTCTTCTCTCCTCAAGGCAGAACATTCCTGGGTTCTTCAGCTCATTTTGGGATGGCATGATACTCTTACCCCATCCTAGTCTTTTTCCTGTTTATGTTCTAGTTTATTGATATTTTTCCAGATAGATGACACTGGGGACCAGCAAAGGCAGAGAACAAAGTGACCTCCTTCTGGATTGAGATTGATCACATGAGCTATTTTGTATTGTGTCACAGTATGGATTCATGAGCTTGTAGACCACCAAAACCTCCAGATTATTTTCATTCAATTGCTCCATTCTCCAACATTCTATATTTATGCACTTAACTTTTATAAACCAACCGTACAATTTACTACTATAATAGCTAGCATTTATATAGTACTTAAAGGTTTGCAAAGCACTTTACAAATATTATCTCATTTTATCCTCACTACAACTCTGTGATGGCACAGTGGATAGAGCATTGGTCCTAAAGTCAGGAAGACTTGTTTTCCTGAGTTTAAATCTGGTCTTAGACACATACCAGCCACATGACCCTGAGCAAATCACTTAATTCTGTTTGCTTCAGTTTCTTCATCTGTAAAATGAGTTGGAGAAGAAAATGGTAAACCATAATCATCTTCACCAAGAAAACCCCAAATAGGATCATGAAGTGTCAGACACAACTGAAACACCTAAACAACAAATCTGTGATGTAAGTGCTGTTATTATTCACATTGTACAGTTGAGAAAATTGAAGCAGATAGAGGTTAAGTAACTTACCCAGAGTTATACAACTAGTAAGTATCTGAGGCAGAATTTGAACTTAGGACTCCTTGAACTCAGGACTGCCTAAGTTGCCTGAACATAATATTTATTTCTCTTAAATTCCATCTTTTTAGGTTCAACCAAATAATTTCAGCTTATTGAGATTGGTAAAATTTTGACTCAGTCACCCAGTAATTTATTTGTCTCTCTCAACTTGGCATCATTCTAAATTTTATAAGCATGCCATCTATATCTTCATCCAAATCACTAATAAACTGTACAGAGATTACCAATGAACTCTTCCACTGATACACTTTCCAGGTAATGTTAGTTTGATATGAGGCATTATTTTATATTTGTGTTTAGGTGAATATTGGCAGGGTTTAGATGGAATGCTGCCTCTACTCCACCATCTAGGCTTGATCTCACCTTTCTATTCCTTAAATAGTACATTCTAGGATATTTCTAAGTGTCAAAAAAAGTCAATAGTCTATAGATTTGATAGTTTATCCTCCTCACCTTTTGATTTAATTTTTTATTGTTTTGAAAATCAGGACATCTGTACATCTCCAGTTCTACTGTAGCAATCTTGTTCACCAAGATTTCTCGAAGATCCCCAAGAGCAACTCATCCTTCATATGCTTCAAATGTAGCCAGAAATCAAATATAGGGAGTATATTTGATCATAATATAGATTCTGTTTCTGGTTATTTGTATACTTATTTATATCTTTAATACCCTTTTCATGAGGCATGATGATAAATGAATATAAGTAAGGATTTCCTCTGTTTCCAAAGAAACTTCTTTTCTAAAGAAACCAGAGCATTCTCTATACATTCTCTTTCTTTACAACATGCATTTGTAAGAGGTATAGTACAGATTTTTTAAAAATTCATGTTTTACAAACTGTTTAATAAGATTTCTTATTTTACCACATTTATCCCAGTATCCTAGAAGGCTCTAGAGGTCATATAAACTCCTTCAAGGAGTTTACTCTCTAATATGAAGGAAGGTACATGAAGCAGAGCAGTTGAAAGGAAAAGGGAGTTATGGCCTCGGAAGTAAATATATATCATATATATATATATATATATATAATCAATACTAAAGTTTTGTTGTATGGCAGAAGAGTGGTAAGGGCTAAGCAAGGCAGGTTAAGTGACTTGCCCAAGGTCACACAGCTAGGAAGTATCTGAGGTCAGATTTGAACCCAGAACTTCCCATCTCTAGACCTGGCACTCAATCCATTGAGGCACCTAGCTTCCCAATAAAATATTTTTTAAATAAAAAAGGCTCAATGGGTGACCTTAGGAATCATCATCTACTAAAATACATTAATGATTTTATTTTCTACAAGTGTCTATTAAAATTTTACTCTTCTTATACCCACTGTAAAATGAAAATGAGCAGAGAAAGATCTGTGTAGTCAATGTTTAGTCTTTTTATATTATCTTTACCTTTCTGTTAATGGATTGTTTTATTGTTTCTTTCACCATATTTGCCCATTTTTATTTCCTAGGCCATAACTCCCTTTTCCTTACACCCACTATGCTTTATGTACCTTCCCTCATATTAGAGAGTAAACTCCTTGAAGGCAGGAATAGTCTTGCTTTTGCATTTGTATTCACTACTGTGAATTTCATAGAGTGCTTGAAATATGGTAAGTTCTCAAGAACAATAATACCTTGTATTTATATAGAGCTTTAAGTTTTGTAAATCACTTTACAAATATTATTTCAGGAGAAGAAGAAGAAGAAAGAAGAAGAAGAAGAAGAAGAAAAAGAAGAAGAAGAAGAAGAAGAAGAAGAAGAAGAAGAAGAAGAAGAAGAAGAAGAAGAAGAAGAAGAAGAAGAAGAAGAAAGAAGAAGAAGAAGAAGAACAAGAACAAGAACAAGAACAAGAACAAGAAGAACAAGAACAAGAAGAACAAGAACAAGAACAAGAAGAACAAGAACAAGAAGAAAGAAGAAAAACAAGAACAAGAACAAGAACAAGAACAAGAAGAAAAAGAAAGAAGAAGAAATTATTTTTGAGATTGGTTTAAACTGAGGTCTTCATGGCTATAGGCTTAGCATTTTTACTTGTTATCTAACTGTATTTTTATTCCTTCTTTCATTCAAATACTCTGTAAGTGATCCTATGAATACTTATAAGTAAGGATACAGATTTCAGTAAGAATCACTTCTAATTCCTTTGTGTCCAATTCAATTCCATGATTATAGTAGCACCATACGAAGAGTCCAATTTCTACAAATAACTAGCTGCATGGCCTAATTCCCTCATTTGATTAAGAAAGAAACCAAGACCTGGAGAGGTTATATGACTTGCCCATTTTATTAGCCAATGACAGAACCTACATTCTTTCCACTATGGAATCCTTCCTTTCTTCTTTGTGTGGGTTCTGAGAGAACAAGGGTAAATGAATCAAGAAAGGAAGTTCAAGTTCAAAAAGTTCAAGAAAGGAAACAGCAAGATGACCAGAGAACCCTGACTTGGGTAAAACTCAATTAAATAGATGTGTTTTTCTTCACATTGCATTAGAGGGCCACATGCCTCAGAAATTTGATTCTTGAAATGTTCACCACTGATCTTGGCAGTTATTTCCTTTCTGGTCTGTGACTCTTTCAATAAGATACCAAACAAATGGGAAAAAGAGGGAGGAGATCCCCACCCTTCCAAACCCAAAGAGACAGCAACATCTATCATCATGGTTCCTGCAGTGACCTCAGGGGAGGTCACCGCTACTTAGGCACTGGCAGTGTTACTGCGGCAAGCCCCATAAAACTTTTTGGCCAAGGAAACCAATTAGCCAATGATCATATCCACTTCCTTGTGCCTTCCTGAATTTCTTAAACATGTGTTTCTTGGAATCAACCCTTTCTGCCACATAGACCAAAGTGACAAATCATCCAGGAAAAAAAAAACCCAAAGCCAAACAAAAAGCCCACGGGCATGTGTCGCAACCAGTCCAAAGCATCCTTTTACACACAAAGTGAAAGGGAAAGATAAGCCCAACTTCCAAATTTGGTAATGAACCATTTGTACATTAAAATGAACCTGAATAATGAAGAAATATGGGTTATTGGGAAAAGCACTGAATTTCAAGTTAAATGGCCTGAGTCTGAATGTTGACTTTCTCTTTGGTGACATATATGATCTTGGGCAAATCATATAACCTCTCAGGGCCTCACTTTCTTCATCTGAAAAAAAATGAGGGAATCAGATTATCTGAATTCTAAGGTCCCATCTAACTCAAAATCTATGTTTCCATGATATCATTCCTATATACAATGTGGAGTAGCTTGGAAAGAGCTCTGGATTTGACTTTGGGAGGCATGGATTTTAATTCTGGTTCTGCTATGTTCCACTCTACAATGTGAATTCTCTTTCTATTCCATTGTATGGATGGGTATAATGATGGACTGAAGATCAGAACTTTAGATGACTGGATTGATCAAAGTAAGGAAGGAGAGTTGCAGCCTCATTTTCTACAATTTCCATAGTAAATTCTGGAATGTTTTTAACAAGGTCATACACTGAGAAAGGTTTCCAAAATGATAGTATATTACCATACTCCCTTGACCTAATCACTATTCTTTGTGTATAAACTTCCATTTATCATCACCATATCTTTGCATAGACTCTTCCATATTTCTGAAATACCCTTCCTCTTCAGCTTACCTCTGCTTTTTGGAACCCCTATCTCCCTTTAAGGCTGAACTCAAGTGCTACTTCTTGAAGGTCCTTTCCTGGAGGCACTGCAGTAGATACAAAGATATCTGGTTCTGATGTCAGAAGACCCGAGTTTAAATTTTATTTCTGGCACTTAATACTATATGATCTTGGGCACGTTGACTTAATCTTTGGGCTTCAGCTTCTTCTTCTTAAGGAATTGAACTAGATGGCCATCAGGGTCCCCTATAGCTTTAAATATATTATTCTCCCAGTTGTCAATGCTCCCCAACACTGTTTTAATTATACACGTGTACCTATGTATTATACACACATATAATGAATACAGTATTGAGGGTATCTATACCTCAGAGGGAAAAATATATATATATAGTTGTTGTTCAGTTGTTTCAGTCATGTTGGACTCTTTGTGACCCCATTTGAGGTTTTCTTGGCAAAGAGCTAGAAAAGTTTGATGCATATTTCTCCAATTCATTTTACAGTTGAGGAAATGGAGGCAAACAGGGTTACATGACTTGTCCAGAGTTACACAGCTAGTAAGTATCTCAGACTGGATTTGAAATCAGGTCCTCCTGACCCTAAGACTAGCACTCTATTCACTGTGCTATACATATACATACATACGTATGTATGTATGTATATGTATATGTATGTGTGTATGTAAAATACAGAATAATATGTATATATTTATTCCATATTCATTTATCCATGAACATATTATAGAATATAGTCTCTTTAAGGGATTTTAAGAGACTCTTTTATCTTTGTCTCTTCACCATCTAGCTTTGGTCCTCACACATAGTAGGCACTAAATAAATGTCAGCTAGTTTATCAATTGGTTAGGAAAACTATTCTTAGATATATCTCTTCAGACTCCTTTAAACTATTGTACCTCTGTTGGCTTTGTTGAAGTGACCTACTAACTGGGTGGTCATAAGTAAATAGCTTCATTTCTTCAGGCCTCAGTTTCTTCCAATACAAATTTAAGAGGTTGAACTAACTGATCTCCCAGGTCCCTTTGGGCTTTCTCATTCTTATTCATAGTTTTGAGTTTCCTGGGGATCAATTTAAACCTCCTTAACCAGAATAATAAATAGGAGATGGCGAAGGATATTAACCCTACTAAGGTTTTTGGAGAAAAGCAGACTATCTACTTCTCCCTTTCTGGTAGGAATTGACAATTAGGGGAGACAAAAAATGGAGGCAGACTAACCACAGTCTTGGGGATAAAGTAAAAAGATTTCAAAATACCACAACAGGAGAACAAAGAGATAGAGATTTCTTGACTTTCTTGGGGTCATAGAATGAACTTTTTTGAATATTTTTTTGAATATTTGAATATTTCCAAGTTCTCTTTTGGTACTGTTCCTCAGAGTCTTCCTTCCCCAACCTGGACTCTGGAAGAAGGAATTGCAGATAAGACAAGAATTTTCAAGAATTCACAAGTATTCTTAGGAACAGGTCAGGAACCACAGTCAGTAGGACCAATGGGCCTACACAGAATACTCCATTCAGATTTTCAAAAGATCTATGATCCAGAGACTGAAGTTAGAAATCTATGATACTCCAGATCCAAGGGGTGAGGCAAGAAAATGTGTTCTGATTTAGGGAGCAGTGGTCCAAAGTCAACATGAGATTCACAAAAAATAGGAACAGGAGAACACAGTGGGTAAAGCATACAGCTTTCCATCATGCCAATTTATTTCATCCAAAGTCATTATTATTTTTGGATGAACAAATTTTATTTGCTCCATTTCCCTACTTCCTTTGCACCTGTCTCTCCCTACCCAAACACACACACTGCTGAAGGTAATGGGAGTTCAGACATCTACCTGACTTCCTTGGAATCTGGAAAATGCCTTCCATCCAAAGACCTTACATTCATGTCTCCACAAGCATGACCATCTCAGTCTACTTTACCTACATTTTGGGTAGCCAACATAATTGATCCTATTTTGCAGACAGTGGAAAGATGGCTGAAAAGCCAAGTGACTCTCCTCCAGGCTAGCCAACTGAGGGCATTGATACCTGTCTTGTAGGCTATCCAGTTGGTAGGTTTTCCTAGACTTATCCAAGGGGAGCCTTGATATAAAGAAAGCCTCATGGCCACCAACTATAACCTCAACTCTTTGTTTCATTGAGTAATTTCTCAATGTTCATTGCCAAGCATCTCTTTACTAGGGAAGTAGGTTTGGGACAAAAGATTAACATGAAATAACAGTGACAGGATTTCAAAGCTGAAAGAGTCTTTAGTTTCTCCATAGTTTAATTCATGTCTACAAACTAATTATCCCTACCATATACTTGATAAATATGCATCTAGTCTTTGCTAAAAGATGCCCAATGAGAGGAAACCTACTACCCTCCTACATAGCCTAATGGACCTTGGAATCACACTAAATGTTAGATAACTTCTTATATGAATTGACCTCATTTATATTTCTATACTTTGGTCATGATTTTGAACTCTGGGGCTATTCAGAAAAAAAAACAACTTAACCCTTCTTGCATATAACAGTCCTTCAAATACTTGAAGACAGCCTTGTCTGCCTCTTCATGTTTCCCAGCTCAAATTCTTCTCTTTTCTTGCTAAGGAATTCTTCAATTTTGTCCACATATAGTGGGATCTTTTTTTTAAAAACATTATTTTATTTGGTTAATTTCCAACTTTATTCATTGGATACAAAAATCATTTTCTTTTCCTCCCTCCCCTCCTGCCACCCCTTCCATAGCCAATGCATGATTCCACTGGGAATCACATGTGTCCTTGATCTGAAGCCATTTCCATGCTGTTGGTAATTGCACTAGGATGTTCATTTAGAGTCTACATCCCCACTTGTATCCACTCGACTCCTGTAATCAAGCAGTTGCCTTTCCTTGGTGTTTTTACTCCCACAGTTTTTCCTCTACATGTGATTAGTATTTTATCTCATAGATCCCTGCAGATTGTTCAGGGACATTGCAATGACACTAATGGAGAAGTCCATTACGTTTAATTGTACCACAGTGTATCAGTCTCTGTGTTCAATGTTCTCCTGGTTCTGCTCCTTTTGCTCTGCATCAGTTCCTGGAGGTTGTTCCAGTTCACATGGAATTCCTCCAGTTTATTATTTCTTTGAGCACAATAGTATTCCATCACCAACACTATGACAATTTGTTCAGCCATTCCCCAATTGAAGGGCATCCCCTCATTTTCAAGTTTTTTGACACCACAAAGAGCGCAGCTATGAATATTCTTGTACAAGTCTTTTTGTCCATTATCTCTTTGGGGTACAAATCCAGCAGTGCTATGGCTGGATCAAAGGGCAGACAGTCTTTTATCGCCCTTTGGTTCCAAATTGCCCTCCAGAATGCTTGGATTAATTCACAACTCCACCAGCAATGAATTAATGTCCCTACTTTGCCACATCCCCTCCAGCATTCTTTACTTTCCATAGCTGTCATGTTAGCCAATCTGCTAGGTGTGAGGTGATACCTCAGAGTTGTTTTGATTTGCATCTCTCTGATTATCAGAGATTTAGAACACTTTTTCATGTGATTATTAATAGTTTTGATTTCTTCAACTGAAAATTGCCTATTCATGTCCCTTGCCCATTTATCAGTTGGAGAATGGCTTGATTTTTTTGTACAATTGATTTAGCTCTTTCTAAATTTGAGTAATTAAACCTTCCTCAGAGGTTTTTATGAAGATTGTTTCCCAATTTGTTGCTTCCCTTCTGATTTTAGTTACATTGGTTTTGTTTGTACAAAGCCTTTTTAATTTGATGTAGTCAAAATTAT
The DNA here is from genome assembly GCF_027887165.1 of Monodelphis domestica. Taxonomy (NCBI): domain Eukaryota; kingdom Metazoa; phylum Chordata; class Mammalia; order Didelphimorphia; family Didelphidae; genus Monodelphis; species Monodelphis domestica. Next base: position 290,433,314 of record NC_077228.1, on the reverse strand, counting down.
TTATTTTATATTTTGTGACTCTTTCTATGTCTTGCTTGGTTTTAAAATCTTTCCCTTCCCAAAGGTCTGACATGTATACTATTCTGTGTTCACATAATTTACTTATTGTTTCCTTCTTTACATTCAAGTCATTCACCCATTCTGAGTTTATCTTGGTGTAGGGTGTAAGGTGTTGATCCAAACGTAATCTCTCCCACAATGTCTTCTAATTTTCCCAGCAGTTTTTTATTGAATAGTGGATTTTTGTCCCCAAAGCTGGGGTCTTTGGGTGTCATAGACTGTCTTGCTGAGGTCACTTACCACAAGTCTATTCCACTGATCCTCATTTCTGTCTCTTAACCAGTACCAGATTATTTTGATGGCCACTGCTTTATAATATAGTTTGAGATCTGGGACTGCAAGGCCACCTTCCTTTGTATTTTTTTCATGATTTCCCTGGATATCCTTGATCTTTTGTTCTTCCAAATGAACTTTGTTATGGTTTTTTCTAATTCAGTAAAAAAGATTTTTTGGAAGTTCAAATGGTATGGCACTAAATAGATAAATAAGTTTGGGTAGGATGGTCATTTTTATTATGTTAGCTCGTCCTACCCATGAGCAGTTACTGTTTTTCCAATTGCTCAAATCTAGTTTTAGTTGTGTGGAAAGTGTTTTGTAGTTGTGTTCATATAGTTCCTGTGTTTGTCTTGGCAGATAGATTCCTAAGTATTTTATATTGTCTAGGTGATTTTGAATGGAATTTCTCATTCTAATTCCTGCTTCTGAGATGTGTTGGAGATATATGGAAATGCTGATGACTTATGTGAGTTTATTTTGTATCCTTCAACTTTGCTAAAGTTGTTGGTTATTTTCACTAGCTTTTTAGTTGATTCTCTAGGATTCTTTAAGTAGACCATCATGTCATCTGCAAAGAGTGATAACTTGGTCCCCTCACTGCCAATTTTAATACCCTCAATTTCTTTTTCTTCTCTAATTGCTACTGCTAGTGTTTCTAGTACAATGTTGAATAATAAAGGTGATAATGGGCATGCTTGTTTTACTCCTAATCTTATTGGGGATGCATCTAGTTTATCCACATTGCAGATGATGTTGGCGGATGGTTTTAGATAGATACTGTTTATTATTTTTAGGAAAGACCCTTCTATTCCTATACTTTCCAGTGTTTTCAATAGGAATGGGTGTTTGGGTGTTGTATTTTGTCAAAAGCTTTTTCTGCATCTATTGAGATAATCATGTGATTTTGTTGATATGGTCAATTCTGTGGATGGTTTTCCTGATATTGAACCATCCTTATATTCCTGGTATAAATCCCACCTGATCATAGTGAATAACCCTCGTGATGACTTGCTGGAGTCTTTTTGCGAGTATCCTGTTTAAGATTTTTGCATCTATGTTCATTAAGGAGATTGGTCTGTAGTTTTCTTTCTCCATTTTTGACCTGCCTGGCTTTGGGATCAGTACCATATTTGTGTCGTAAAATGAATTTGGTAGAACTCCCTCTTTGCTTATTATGTAAAATAGTTTGTATAGTATTGGGATTAGCTATTCTTTGAATGTTTGATAGAATTCACTTGTGAATCCATCAGGCCCTGGGGATTTTTTCTTGGGGAGTTCTTTGATGGCTTATTCAATTTCTTTTTCTGAAATGGGATTATTTAAGAATTCTATTTCTTCTTCTGTTAATCTAGGCAATTTATATTTTTGTAAATATTCATCCACATCACCTACATTGGCATATTTATTGCCACATAATTGGGCAAAATAGTTTTAAATTATTGCCTTAATTTCCTTTTCATTTGAGGTGAGTTGTCCCTTTCCATCCATGATACTGTTAATTTGGTTTGCTTCTTTCCTCTTTATTATTAGATTGACCAATACTTTGTCTATTTTGTTTGTTTTTTTCAAAATACCAGCTTCTAGTCTTATTTATTAGTTCAATAGTTCTATCACTTTTGATTTTATTAATTTCTCTCTTAATTTTTAGGATCTCTAATTTGGTTTTCTTCTGGGGGTTTTTAATTTGTTTGCTTTCAAGTTTTTTGATTTGCATTTCCAATTCATTGACCTCTGCCCTCCCTAATTTGTTAATATATGAACTCAAGGATATAAATTGTCCCCTGAGTACTGCTTTGGCTACATCCCATAGAGTTTGAAAGGATGTCTCATTGTTGTCATTTTCTTCAATGAAATTATTGTTTCTATGATTTGTTCTCTAGCCGATTTTGGAGAATCATATTGTTTAATTTCAAATTAATTTTTGATTTGGCTCTCCATGTACCCTTACTGATTATTATTTTTATTACCTTATGATCTGAAAAGGTTGCATTTATTATTTCTGCTTTTCTGCTGTTGTATGCCATGTTTTTATGACCTAGTATATGGTCAATAATTGTGAAGGTACCATGTGCTGCTGAAAAGAGGGTTTATTCCTCTTTGTCCCTATTTATTTTTATCCACATATCTATATATCTATTAACTCTAATTTTTCTAAGATTTCTTTCATCTCTTTTATATCTTTTTAATTTATTTTTTGATTTGATTTATCTAAATTTGACAGTGGTAGGTTCAGGTCTCCCACTAGTATAGTTTTACTATCTATTTCCTCCTTCAATTCTACTAGTTTCTCCATTAGAAACTTGGGTGCTATACCATTTGGTGAATGCATGTTGATTAGTGATATTTCCTCATTGTCTATACTCCATTTTATCAATATGTATTTACCTTCCTTATCCCTTTTAATCATGTCTATTTTTACTTTGACTTCATCAGATATCATCATTGAAACTCTGGCCTTCTTTCTGCCAGTTGAGGCCCAATAGGTCTTACTCCGTCCTTTAATTCTGACCTTGTAAGTATCTACTCACCTCATGTGTGTTTCTTATAGACAACATATGATAGGATTTTGGATTCTAATCCTCTCTCCTATTTGTCTACATTTTATGGGTGAGTTCATCCCATTCACGTTCAAACTTATAATTGTCACTTTTGAATTCCCTAGATTTTGATATCCTTTCCTAGTTCTGTCCTTTCTTCTTTTGCTATATCCTTTTAACCCAGTGGTTTACTTTTAGTCAATCCCCCTATTCCTCTCCCTTGATATGCTTCCCTTTCTGGCCCCTCCCTTTTTCTTCCATTCTTGTTTTTTTAGAGTCTGTTAAGTTCCCTCCCCCCTCTCCTTCCCTCCCTTTTTTTGAACTCCCTCCCCCCCTAACCCTCTTAGTTTTCCCTTCTTCCTTACCTTGTAGAATATGCTAGACTTCAAGATCCCAATGCATCTAGATGCTCTTCCCTCTCATAATTGATTTCACTGAGAGTAATGTTCAAGTATTACCTATTAGCACTCTCTCCCTCTCCCTATTATAAGAGTATTCTTCCCCTCCCCTTCCCATGTGTATCTTTGTGTGACAAAGATTCGTCTATTTATTTTATTACTTCAAGTATCTCTTGTTACCATCTTTGATTCCCCCCACTCTTTCTTTTTTGCATATCATTTTATAGCCTTTAATGCCCCAATCTTTTCCTATGAATGATTCTTCTATTTACTATAATAATGAAAACATTTTTAATATTACAAAGAACATGTTCCCCATATATTAATATATATAATTTGATCTAATTGTTGCCCTTAAAGAAGAGAGTTTGAATAAAAAAAACTTTTTTCTCCTTTTCCCTCTCTCATATTTATGTTTTCATGTTTCTCTTGATCTTTGTATTTAGATATCAAACTTTCAACTTAGTTCTGGTCTTTTACTTAAAAATACTTGGAAATCTATTTTGTTGAATGCCCATACTTTTCCCTGGAAATACATAGTCAGTTTTGATTGATAGGTGATTCTTGGTTGAAGACCCAGTTCTCTTGCCTTTCTGAAAATCATGTTACAGGCCTTGCAGTCCTTTAGTTTGGAAGCTGCCATGTCTTGTGTGATCCTGATTTCTGCTCCTAGGTATCTGAATTCCCTCTTTTTGGCTTCTTGTAGAATTTTCTCCTTAGCTGGAAAGCTCTGGAGTTTGGCAATTACATTTCTGAGACTTGTTTTGGGGGGTTTAATGTAGAGGGTGTTCTATGAACTCTTTCAATGTCTATTTTGCCCCCTTGTTCAAGAACTTCAGGGCAGTTTTCTTGGGTGATCTCTTGTAGTATGGTGTCAAGATTTCTGTTTATTTCTGGATTTTCAGGTAGACCAATGATTCTCAAATTGTCTCTCTTTCCTCTGTTTTCCTGATCTGTCACCTTGTCAGTGAGATATTTTATGTTTTCTTCTCTTTTGTCAGTCTTTTGACTTTGCCTTATTAATTCTTGCTGTTTTCCAAGATCATTGGTTTCCAGTAGTTCAATTCTGGTTCTTAGGGCCTGGTTTTCTCTCACAATCTTTTGGTTTTCTGCTTCATCCTTTTGGTATTCAGCTATTATTTCTTCATTTTTTTAAACCATTTCCCCCTTCTGTAACCAGAAGGCTTCCATCTTTTTGATAAGCTCCAATTAAAATTCTTCCAGGGCTTGTGGACAATTGCCACTTTTTTTTAGGTTTTTCCTTTGTTTGAATTTCGTTCAGTATTTCCCCTGTAGCCTGAGTTTTTCCTCCATAAAAGTTTTCAAGAGTTACTGGCTTTTTTTTAGTTGTTGTTGTTGTTGTTGTTGTTGTTGTTTTAAGGATTTTGAGGCCCCTGTGCACAATTAGCCATTTTCATGAATGTTTTTCCTTCCCTCTTTAGTCAGAAATCTGAGTGAGCTAGGCAGGTTCTCTGTGTATGGAGTTAAGGAGCAGGGATTTTGCCTGAGGCAAGCTCTCTAATCTCCACAGTCCTTTCCAGCTCTTCTCTGTGCTACCTTCCCAGGGGAGCTCATGGTCTGCGCTCTCCTGCCTGCCTGGGTTTCCGGTCTAGCTGCTTTTAGGGGTAGGTCTCTGGCAGTCCTAGTCAGCTCCCAAGGACCTGTGAGTGCCCCCTTGCTTGCTCTAGAGGTACTCCTCGCTCACTCCCTGGTTCTGGTGGGCCTGCTGGCTCCGGGCACCTAAGATCTGTGCTCCCTTGTGTGCTAGGGTTTCCTGCCTAGCTGCTTTCAGGGGTAGGTCCCCGGCAGTCCTAGTCAGCTCCCAAGGACTTAGAGGTGCCCCTTGATCACTCTAGAGGTGCCCCTTGCTTGCTTGTTTTGATGTGAGCTGGCTCTGGCTCTGCCTCTGTAGGTGGGAGTGGGGGAGGGTGGATCAGCTCATGTTTGGGTGGAAGCTTTTTAACCCTCTTATAGATTGGAAAAGCCCCAATTCCAAGTACCATCAATGCTGCACCCTACTGTACAGTTCCTCAGTTTTTCTGAAAATGCTTTTTAAGATCTTTTGGGGTAGTCTTTGTTGGTGTGTGCTGGGGAGAGGAAGTGACCCACGTTTAGACTGCCGCCATGCTTACCCAAAAGTCCCACTAGTGAGTTCTTAATAAATGCTTTTTGATGGGTTTACCCAATGGGTCAAGAACTTAGAGAGCTACAATTGGTTCTAAGAATATTGGATAAACTAGCTTTTGGAATCTCACCATCTTCCAACACAAATAAAGGTGATGATTTAAATTTTGTTTTTATCTGGACCTGTTATTTCATTAGTGTAATGCCTACTTAAGGAAAAAAGCCCCCTTTTACATTTTATCATCAGTATTGAATACTTAATTATATGGCAACTTCATTTTTTTTCTGGAAGAATAAGAGAAGGAGTCAGTGTAATTCTTTTCATGATTTTTTGCTCATGACTTAGAAGATTGATTTGCCTCACAACCCCTTAGAGATCTTAACAATACATGCAAACTCCCAAATCAGTGGTAATACCAGCTTTCCCATCACATATTGGAAATTCACTGAATGGTGAATTAGTGAGGTATGACTAGAACTGTATGGCCATGTGACCTGGATCTTCCCCCCAAAATCTATGTTGTCTTCCTATCGTGTTCCAAACTAGATAATGGTGGTACCTCTTGCTATGTGCTAATGTTGTTAATTATTGCAAAGTAAACTATATACAGATATATGGATTGATGGATTTGTCTTTGGATATTTATTGAAAATGGAATACAAAAGACCCATAGTGGAAGGGTTTTTTAGGACCACAGAGTCTCTGAATTGGAAGCAGGAGGATTGTGAGGCTAAGTGAGACAATGGATATAAAAATGTTCTAAAATATAATTCAATATATAAATGCCAGTTCTCTGCCTACCTCCTCCCTTCCCCATTCCTCTCCTTTCATCTCCTCCTCCTTCTACACCTCCTCTCTATTATTATGATTATTTAAACCCTTACCTTCCACCTTGGAATCAATACTAAGTATAGGTTCTAAGGCAGAAGAAAGGTTAAGTGACTTGCCCAGGGTCACATGGCTAGGAAGTGTCAGAGACCAGATTTGAACCTAGGACCTCCCATCTCTAGGCCTGGATCTCTATCTGCTGAGCTACCCACCTGCCCTCCTATTATTATTTTTACCCTACAATCACCAAGTCTCTAGACTAGGGATGGTTTCATTCCCTGAACCTACTATTGCACTCTTGATGAACTCAAGCAATGTTTTGTTTTGTTTTGTTTTGTTTTACATTGTTACAGCAATGATGGAGATGTGCTGATAAATTTTTAACAGGCTTTTGGGGAAAAAATGCATGCCCATGTACTTTTAAGTTTAATTTGCTTAATTAACACTTTCTTAGGCAATCAATAAAACATTAAATCAAGATATGATTTGTAGTGTTTGCAAATTTGCAAATTATAGATTCTAACCCAATCCCTATGTGAAGAAAAGTCCCTTATACAACATAGGCAGTGAATGATCCATCAACCTTTTTCTTGAGGATCTCTATTGAGAGAGAACTCTGGTTAAAATCAGCTTTCCTATCCCCACCCCCAAACACATTCCATTTTTCCATAGCTCCAACTGTTAGAATGTGCTTTCCTTACCAGAAACATCAACTTGTTTTATTTTTAAAAAATAACAAGAACTCAGGATCATGAATTGAGAACTGTAAGGAACCTTAGAGGTGATCTAATTAAACTCTCACATTTTACAGAAGAGTAAACTTCTATCCATTGTCTCTAATTCTGTCCTCTGTGATCAAATGAAGTAAATGTAATTCTTTTTCCAGGTAATAGCCTTTCCTTTATATGAGATAAAATCTTTCCAGATGTAGCTTTTCCACCAGAATTAGTTCTTTCCTCAGAAGATTAAATGTGCTATATCTTCATTTATCCCAAAATGGAAATCTGATAAAGCCATCTTAGCTCTGACCCTCACCATTCTCATTTATTTTCTCAAATATTCCTCCAATTCTTTTATTTGATTTTTAAAATATTTTTTGAGATTGAGACCAATTCATAATTTTCTTGAAGGCTTTGGTTATAGCAGCTCTGATTGTGATACCTTCTTCCAAGTTTGTGTTTTGGTCTTCTCTATCACCAAAATAACCTTCTATGTTGAGTTTCTTTGTTGTTGTTGTTGTTGTTGTTTGCTTACTTTCTTACTTTTTCCTTTTCTTTTAACTTAAAAAACTGTCCAAATTGTGTTCTGTACTTAAAGTGAAGGCAGCACTGTTCAAAGTTTCAGTTTGTTTTGTGTGTGTGTGTGTGTGTGTGTGTGTGTGTGTGTGTGTGTGTGTGTGTGTGGTTGCCTTATTGTTATCTTTGGGGATCTATCTGCTTCAGTTCTTCCAAGGTAGTATAATGAAGGAGAGATGTGTTCAATACTCTCCTACCCTGTGCTTTGGTTTGTGAGTAATCCCAAGCACTCTTCTCCCCCTTAGAACTGTGACCAGAATCCCATAGTCCTCTGTGGTCTAAAGCACTGGTGTTTTCCAGTGTCATCCTCATCCTGAGACCTCTACCCAGGACTATGACCTGGATCTGTGACAAGAATCATGCACCCAGAGCCTGCGGAGAGATCCCTGCCATCTTCTGAGCAGTTGTCTGACCCTCCCCCCTTACTTTCTGTGACGAATTGATCCAGAAGTCTTTGCTGGGTCTATGTACCTTCTCTTTGCCATCTTGGCTCCACCCTCCTTAGTCTCCTCTAGTTTCCTTCATGAATACATCACAGGTACTCACTAGAAGTACTGATGAGCTGATCAAGACAGAAGTAGTCACTGTGGTAGAAAGAGAACTGGCCCTGGAGTCAGGAACTGGCTTCCATTCTCACCCCTGAAATTTACTATATATGTGACCTTGGACAAATCATTTAACTTCCCTTGGCCTCAGTTTCCCTATCTATAAGATAATGGCATTGGACTAGGTCTCCAAGGGCCCATCTAGCTCTAGATCAATGAATTCCATGACTCCAAATCCAGCAGGCTCAGAAAAAGAGGTAGACTTAGTAGGGGAAATCTTCCTGGAGAAAAGGGGAGCTATTTGATCATAAACATAAATGCTATATCTCTTTGTTAGAGGAACAAGTTCAGGAGACTTTTTTTTGCTATAAAAAGTTTTAACAGTGATAGAGTTACTTATCATACAGACCCAGAATAAAGGAATGACTCTAAAACATTTAGGGGCAAAGAATTAAAAAAAATACCACTCAGGCATAAAATCAAATTAAATTCCTGAAAAAAAGGTTAGAAAGTTTATTTTTATAATTAAAATTATAATATTAGAAGGAAAAGTGAAAAGATTACATTCAAGCAAAAAAGAATTGGAAATGGAATTAACAATCTGTGAAAAGAGGCACAAAACCTTTCCCAAATGACAAACTCCCTTAAAATTAGAAGTGACCAAATAGAAACCAAAGATTAAATAAGAAGAACTATTAAAATGAAGTAAAAAGCTTAAAAAATATGTCATATTATAGCAAAAATAATTGAACTAACAAACTGATCAGACTGATCTTTTCCTTAAAAGAAAAATTTGATTTTAATTTACCTGCATTCTCTTGAACACTTAATTTGAAAGGAAACATTAGACAACAATTGTGTGAATAGTCAAATGTACATTAGTAATTTAGGTACTATTTTATGTTTTATTTGAAAATTATTATTTAATTAATTAATTTAGGATATTTTTCCATTGTTACATGAATCATGTTCTTTCCCTTCCCTCTTCCCTCCCCCCATAGCAATTCCACAATTTTACGTGTGACATTGATCCAGACCTATTTTCATATTATTGATAAGTGCATTCGAGTGATTGTTTAGATTAGTCTACGTCCACAATCATATCCCCATTGACCCATGTGATCAAGCAGTTTTTTTTCTTCTATGTTTCTACTCCCACAATTCTTCCTCTGAATGTGGATAGCTTTCTTTCTCAAAGTTCAGGAGATCTAAATGACAAACATGTCAAAGAATAATGGATTCCTACATCAGGAGGGGATGTCAGAAGGCTGAGACATATATAAGGGGGTGCTGCAACCAACTCTTACTTAATCAACAGTCAACTATTAAATTTTTCAGTGTATTTATAACTTAGAAATTTGTAGATGTTACAATCAGGGCTCAATTATTGTTTTGTTGATTGTCTAAACCTGAGAAAATGATAGAGAAAATGTTAATAATATGGATTAAATTTTAAAATATGTAACATAGGGGGCAGCTAGATCGCTCAGTGGATAGAAAGCCAGATCTAGATATGAGAAGTTCTGAGTTCAAATCTGATCTCAAATTCTTCCTAGCTGTGTGACCCTAGGCAAGTCACTTAACCCTTATTGCCTAGCCTTTACTGCTGTTCTGCCTTGAATCAATACATAGTATAGATTCTAAGATGGAAGGCAAGGGTTTAAAACAAAAGTATATAATATATACATGCCCCCCCAGCCAATTAATAAATATTTACCAGAACCCCCCTGTATGTGACTAATCATGATATTCTTTGCATAAATGACTAATTGGAAAAGAAGTAGATGGGGCTGTTATAAAGCAAGAATGAAAAGCATCAGATAGACTCTGGTATTCACATGATACCACAAATAAATGAGAAAGCCTTCAAAGTAGAAATCTTAAAGATATGACCCACTAGCCACATGTAGCCCGCAACACTCCTCATATAATGGCAACCATATTATGATGTAATTGTGAAATATTAACCAAACAAAAGTACATTAAAATATAGATAGCATTATGTTTGAAAACTAAGTCAATATGACCACAGAGATTCTCATCTTCAGATCAGTGGCTCCCATTTTGATTGGAGATTGACCCCACTCCTTCAAAGCATTTATGGGATTGTTCCAAAAGAGTGATGTTTTAAGGTTAAAACTGCCTGAAATGTACTAAGACTTTTGGGACATGTGGGATTTGTAGTAAAATATAACAAAAATCACATAGAATAAGTTGACATCGAGGGTTGGAGTGGAGGGTTGAAGGGAATATTCCCTTCTGAAAAAAAAATTAGTGGATCCTTTAAAGTAAAGTAATTAATTTATGGTCTTTTGCACCAAGTACCTTTTTCTCAACTCAGCCAGCCATCTAGTTTGGACGACTATCATTTTTCAATTAAGTAATCAGTCATCATTTACTAAGTGTCTATTATGTGCCAGCACTGTGCTAAGAGCTGGCACTAAGAGTTCCCTCCAGGAACTCTCTGAACTATCACTGTAATCTTCTTCTCATTGGGCCTCCTGCCTCATCTCTCTCCACTCCAATCTATTTTTCACATAATTGCCAAAATGATTTTCTTAAAATATAGATCTTATACACATTCAGTAAACATCAATGCCTCCTTCCTCTCTTTAGGATCAAATATAAATTCTTCTGTTGATCATTAAAACTCTTGACAAAAAGGGAATCTAGGTACTAAAGTGGATAGAGTACTAGAATTAGAATTGGGAAAATTCCTCTCCCTGATTTCAAATCTAGCCTCAGTCATTTACTAGTTGTGTGACCCTGGGGAAATCACTTAACCCTGTTTGTCTCAGTTTCCTCATCTGTAAAATGAGCTGGAGAGGGAAGTGGCAAACCACTCCAGCATTAAAAAAAACCTTCAATTTTGGGGCAGCTAGTTAGGTAACACAGTGGATAGAGCATCAAACCTGGTGTTGGGAGGACCTGGGTTCAATTCTGGCCTCAGATACCTCCTAGCTGTGTCACCCTGATTGCTTAGCCCTTACCCTTCTGCTTTACAGTTGTGACTAAGACAGAAAGTAAAGATTTTTTAAAAATTTCTTGACAATCCACCTCTCTCCTATTTTCCATTCTTCTCCTCTCCATACCAGTAGGCAGGAGAAGTATAGGAGCAGAGTAAGAAAGTAATGGTATCTTGCCTTATCTGGAGAAGGCCCTCAGATTCTGGAAGGGGAAGGACTTTTGTCCTCAGCAGGTTGGCTTCAACCATAGATGACTCTGGAGTAGTTTCCAATGAAAGTCATAGAAGGATAGAAAAGACAAAGAGATGAAGCCATGGACAGCACTGGAAGTGAAGGATGTGGTGTCTTGAATTATGAAATGAATGAGTTGTATGTGAAGATGGACAACTTGACACACTTATGTATATCAATGGACCAAGTGATTGTGCAGGGCAGTTAAAAAATATGGATGACCAGGTAGACAGGCTCAACTGACAAAGAGTTTCAAAGCATTTATTTCATTCAAATTCATTTTAGACTTCTTTTTTTAGAGACTAATTTTAGATTAGAAGGCAGCAGAGTGTTTTGAGTCTGGGTAGCGTTGTGCTATGATTTACTTTGGAAGATTTTTGCTGCCAGTTGGATTAAAGTGTCCATGAATTACGCATATAATTGGATTCAAATTGCTTGTTTTCTCAAGGAGAGGGTAAGGGTGGGAAGGAAGAAGAGAATTTGGAACTCAAAAAATTTTTAAATGATTGTTAAATTTCTTTACATATAACTGGGAAATATTTAACAGAATGAACAAAATAATTTTTCAAAAAGAATTAGAAACTCAGAGCTCTAGTCATGCTCAGAAATTTTCATTGACTTACCATTGGCTAAAGGATAAGAAATAAATTCCTTATTCTAGCATTAAAGACCAGAGCTGGAGCAAACAAAGTGTTCTAGTTGCTCATAGCCCCACCTGCCATTTTCTGTTGTCTGAACACTTTTCAAAGGACATACAAATATCATTCAGATTTTCTCAGTCTCCCTCATCCTTTGTTTGAATAGTGAGATCAAAGCTTCCCCATATGACTTTGAGGAAGTCATTGGTTACATCTGGTCAAGTGGGAAGGTGGCGTCACTGATCATTGATTTAGAACTACAAATTCACATAATCATGTCCTCTCACTTTACAGATGAGGAAACTGAGGCTGAAAGAGATTAAGTGATTTTCCCAGAGTTACACAAGTAATAAATGGCAGGGGCAGGATGTGAATTAAGATCCTTTGACTTCAGGGTCAACAGTCTTCCACTAAACCACAGCTCTGCTAAACACTACCATTCTCCCTACGTTTGCCCACTTCCTGAACTACAAGAAACTCTTCCTGTAAGAACCTAAACCTAGACTAGAACCCAGTTCTCCTAATTCCCAATGTGTTGTTCTTCCCTCTCACTGAATTACACTGCTTTTCATTTCTGTTCCAAAATTTTGTCTAGAGCATTCTGCCTGGGGATTCCCAACTATAGCTCCTCTACCTTCAAGCCACTGCCAGAATTTTACCACAATGAAGACAGTAAAGGAGTTTTCCTCTTTTAGATAAGGAATCTAAAAAAGGTATAGGCAGCTAAAACCCTAGCCTACCAAAGTGGTCCTTTTATGGGGAATGAGCAGCATAGGACCAGGAGGGCAGTGAGGGAAAAAGCAGACACCCAGTTGAAATTCTTCAACTGGAATCCTTGGGATACACACTGCCATGAAAGGACAGCACATTCTTGTGGCTGGGACCATGGAATTTTCTTTAAAAATATTTATGGAGTTTTTATTGAACTTTTTTTCCTGGTAGAGATGAGAGTGACAGGAGGGTGAGAAGGAAAGGGGGAAGAAGAGAATGGAGGGAAATGAAGAGGAGGCAGAGAGTGTGAGTTTGTAGTTCTTCTTAGTAGAGAGACAGACAAAGACAAGGATAGAAAAACGAGAGTGAGATAGATAGATAGATAGATAGATAGATAGAAAAAGAGAGAGAGAGACAGAGAGAGAGAGAGCAAGAATAGAAGAGAGAATGAGAACTGATATGAATAGAAATAACCAAGGGGTTAATTGGGATCATCATTTTTCTGAATTGTTTTTTAGATACTTCCTTAACAGATATTAAAATTATAGGACTAAATCCAGGATTCTTAATCTTATTGGTGAATGTGTGAACCTCATAATAATTTTAAGGGCATAAAATACATAAGATTATGAAGTAGTAGTAATAGTAAGTATTTACATAGTGCTTTGTGATGTATAAAATGCTTGCTTTATAAACATTTTGAAACAAAAGAAACCAGAGTCAGGACTAGAACCCACTGACTGTGAGCCCAAAGGTCACTTCTTGGTATTAAGCTGAGTCTCTGGAGAACAGGAACCTGCTAGTCATTCTGAACTTAGTTACCACAGCAACATTTCTAAATATACAAGTGCCCTGAATTGCTGGAGAAAGGTGGAAAGGGAGTAGAGGCATATCCTTCAGAGTACACATCCCAAAATAGATCAAGAATTTTGAGCAAAATATGCATAATCTATATCAAATTGCTTTCTATGCCAGGGAGTGGAGAGGGAAGCAAAGGATGGAGGAAGAGAATTTGGAACTCAGATTTTTTTAAAAAGGTTAAAAACTGTTTTTACATGCAATTGGAAAAATAAAATATTATTTAAAAAGATTTTGGGGAGAACATCAACATCATCACCATTACCATTATTATCATCACTATCATCATCAATCGTCATCACTGTTATCATCATCAACATCATCGCCAGCAACGCCATCATCATCATATCATCATTGCCACCACCATCATCACTAACACTTATCTAGCATTTGAAGTTTTCCAAAATACTTTTCTTATTTTACCACCTTTGATCACAACAGGATGAGCATTCGAGGGCTTTTTCCATTTCATAGAACCACAAAGTGGCATTCGGGTTCCTGACTCCTGGTCCAGTGAGCTCTTGGTGACATCATATTCTGAAGATCAGAACCCCCTAGATCTGCTGTGAACACAAAAAGAATTCAAAGATTATAGACTTAACACTGGAGGGAATCTTGGTCGTCTTATCCAAACAAACTCTGTCTGCTCCCATTTTATTGGTTTAAAAAAACAGATCTACATGTGTGTAACTCGCTGTCACATCCAGAATAAGTGGCAGAGCCAATCACAGAACCCAAATCTTTCTCCCAATGTAGTGATTTTCCCAATACATCACATTCCCTCCATCATATACAATAATAAGACATTTTAATCAAAACTAGAGATAAGGAATTCCAAAGCTCCCAACCTCTTATTAGCATTTGTACTACAGAGAAACACAACACTTAAATGGTTTTTCTTGTTGTTGTTGTTTTTAAACCTATTACCTTATGCCTTGGAACTGATACCATGTATTGGTTCCAAGGCAGAAGAATGATAAGGACTGGATAATGGGGGGTTAAATGACTTGCCCAAGGTCACACAGCTAGAAAGTGTCTAAGGCTAGATTTGAACCTAGGATTTCCCATCTCTAGCCCTGGCTCTCAATCCACTGAGCTACCCAGCTGCCCTCTTATATTGATTTCCTTAAAGTCTTCATGAAAAAGGGAAAACATTGCCCAACTTCATTGTTTTTTTGAAGAGACTGTTCTTGGTTTCTCTCCATGTTCCTCATGTTATTGGTTTATTAATTTCCTTCGCTTTGAATGCCCTCTTGCTTCTGACTCTCATAGCTAGAAGAAATCTCAGAATTCATTTCATCTCATTCATACCACTACAAGAATTCCCTCTACAGTATTGTTGACAAGGTCATCTGGTCTCTGCTTGGAGATTTACAAGAAAGGGGAACCCAGTGTATCTAAGGTGGCCCATGCACCTCTTGGCCAGTTCTAATTGTTAAAAAAGTTTTATCTGACAATAAGCCAAAATCTTCCTCTGCAGTTTCTCTTTTTGCAACTTGTTCTATCTTTTGGAGCCAAATAATAAATGTCTAATCTATCTTGCACATGATAGCCTTTCATCTCCTTGAAGATAGTTATCATGTCTCAACTCCCACCCCAATATTCTCTTCTCCAGAGTAAACAACCCTAGTTCTTTGAACAGATCTACATGCAGTATCCTCCAGTTCTGGTAGCCCTCATCTAGTTTGTCAATGTCTTTCCTAAAACATGACCCTTAGAACTGAATGCTCTTTTCTAGGTACTGTTTCAAGGCAGCTAGGGATTGGAGGCAGAAAGATGTGAGTTCAAACCCAGCCTCAGATGCTTAACTAGCTATGTGATCCTGGGCAAGTCACTTCACTCTGTTGCCTAAGTTTCCTTATTTGTAAAATGAAATGGAGAAAGAAATGGCAAACCACTTCAGTATCCTTGTCAAGAAAATCCCAAAAGGGATCATGAAGAGTCAGACAGGACTGAAATGACTAAACAACCACAAAGATGCAATCTGACCCAGTACAGTAGTACTATCATTTCACCTCTTCTGACTTTGCAAATTCTCTCCATTTTGTAGGAAGCCACTCAAGGCACATTCCATAAAAGAGCCAGGCCCAGAAGTGGGAGGTCCTGGGTTCAAATCTGACCTGGGATACTTCCCAGCTGTAAGACCCTGGGCAAGTCACTTGACCCCCAGTGCCTAACCCTTACCACTCTTCTGCCCTAGAACCAATTAGTTTGATTCTAAGATGGAAGGTAAGGGTTTAAAAAAAAAAGAAGAGAAAAGGCTGAACAATGTGACTGCAGAGATCTCCTCTGAATGGAATCATCTCAGAATCCATGATTTCAACTGTTTTGGGAACATCTCCAACATATTATTTCTGTAGTTTAATTGTTTCAGCCACATCTGATTCTTCATGACTCCATTTGGGGATTTCTTGGCAAATATACTGGAGAAGTTTGCCATTTCCTTCTATAGCTCATTTGTAAGATGAGTGAGGCAAACATGGTGAAGTGACTTGCCCAGGGTCACACAGACTCATTTATCCTGCTTCATAATCTCTCCTTTACTACCTCAACCCCAAAACTTTCTTAGTCATTCAACTTGCCCAGGCTCACATAGTCAGTAAGTGTTTGAGGCTGCATTTGAACCCAGAAAGATGAGTCTTCCTGACTCCATCCACACTATCTGCTTCACCATGTCCCCTTTCTCCAGTATGATGATCTACAACTACAGCTGTGACTGCTGGCCCTTTTTGTTGGGTCTCTGATTTATAAAGTGCTCCATAGCAATGACAATCATTTGGCATAACAATCATCTAGAGGGGTCCTAAGCAGGGCAGCTAGAATGATGAAATCCTAAAGTTCCTGGCATATCAGCTAGGTGACCCAGGAAGAGGCTGGGTGGACCAGTGGATAGAGATAGTTGGTCTGGAGTCAGGAAGACTTGGATCAAATTCAGCTTCAGACCCTTAGGAGCAATGTAAAGTCACTACCTGGGCAAGTCACTTAACATCTCTTTGCTCCAATTGTATCATCAGTAAAATGGGGATAATACTACCTCCTACTGCAGAGGGGGGCTGTGAGGATCTAATGAAGCAATAATTGTAGCCCTTAGCACAGTGCCTGGCACATGTTAAACACTATAGGAAAGGTCACTGCTATTATTCATGGTAGCTAGGATTATCAGCATCGTTTAAAGGAACTGGGACTTGTTTGAAAAGAAGAGATGGCATGAGAGAGGGCAAGGATAACTGGCTTCAAGTATTTGAATGGCTGGCATGAGGAACACGGTTTGACCCTGTATCTTTCTGGTAGAAACTACTGAAAGAAAGATACCAGTTTGATGAAAATTTGAGCCGTAACATGAGCTATCCAAAAGGGGAGTGGGCTGCCTCAAAACAGGCTGCAAGTGCCAGCGGACTTTCAGATTATTAGCCACGAGCCAAATCCTGTCTCGGGCACTTACTGGCTATGTTCCTCTGGGCACGTCTTTAACCCCTGCCTTAAGGCCCTTATCTGCAAAGTGGGGATAGTGATTGACTGGTGTGTTCTAAGAGCAAAATGAGATAATATTTGTAATATTTGTTAATGTTTTCTCAAAAGCATGGCCAGGAAGGAAGGAATGTCATAGTGTGTGAAAAACAGCAAGAAGGCTATTTGACTACACCATATGGGGAGCATTTTGGAGCACAAAGGACAACAGGGCCATCCAATGCAGCTGAGGAAGTCTCCAGGTGTAACGACTTTTCGTGCCAATGGACCCAGGCTTCCAACGCCGAGAGAGTGGGACTGTCTCTGTGCATCGACTTTTCCACTTAAATCTTCATGCATAAGTGTCTTTGTGCACAAAAACACACAAAGCCAATCGTCATCTTCGGTTACCGAGAGACTACAACTACTATACTATGGGGTGGGGAGGAGAGTTATATAACATAACATAACATAACAACATAATATAACATAATGCAATATAATATAACAATATAACATAACATAACAACATAATATAACAATATAATATAACAACATATCATCATGTAACAATATTACATAACAACACAATATAACAATATAATATAAGGTATATATAAGATAACATAATATAACAATATCATAACTATATAATATAACATAATATAATATAATGTAACAATATAATGACATAACAAAATATAATATAACAATATAACATAAAAACATAATATAACAATATAACAACATAATATAACATAACATACATTTATGTTATATTATATAATTAACATAATGAAACAGGAAAGTCCACACTGTGAAGGGCTTTGAATGCCAAGTGAAGTTTATTATTGATCCTCATTTAGAGAGTATCCTTGAATCTTATAGTTTTATAGTTGAGGGGTCTTTGATGTACAGCTGTTTCATTGTGACCCCATTTAGGGTTTTCTTGGCAAAGACACTGGAGGGGTTTTCCATGTTTTTCTCCAGCTCATTTTACATGGGAGAAAACTGAGGCAAACAGGGTTAAGTGACTTGCCAAGGTCACACATCTAGTTAGAGTCTGTGGCCACATTTGAATTAAAAATGATGAATTTTCCTGGCTTTGGGACAATTACTCCATTCCTGGTACAAGCTGACCCAGTTTTTGTCAATATTGGGAGCTTAAATTTTATTTAGCAAAGAATGGGTACTCAAAACTTCCTAACTCCAGGTCCCCCTTTCTATCCACTGAACCATTTAGCTGCCCTCCAGCGACCTTTCAAGGTCATGGTTGCAGACCTATGAAAGCCTATAAAATTACTGGAAGAGATCCTTGAATCCACACCCCAGGCATTGCTTTGCAAACTTTAAAGGAATTGTATATAAATGTTAGCCATTATTGTTGTAATAATGCGGGAGACCTTGTAGTGAGAATTCATTTGGGGAACAAGGTTGAACCAGATGGCCACTGAGGCACCTTCCAATTCTAATATTCTGTGGAAACGATCTTGGGAGACAGGTCATGCAGGTATTCTCTTATCTCCATTTAATGAGTGAGAAAACAGGCACCATAAGGTTAAGCAACTTGTCCAGCGACTCACAGCTAATAAATGCCAGTGCTGGGATTCAAGCCCAGTTTTTCTGGCTCAAGCTCAGAGGGTCTTTCCATTGCGCTCCATCTGCCTCGGTGCTATCTGCTTTGGTCAACCACATAGTTTAGCACCTAATTAGAGGCCAGTTTGCATTATGGCTTCATTGTTTCATGCATACTCATCTTGTCTTCACATCTAGATTATAAACATCTTGAGGGCAGGGGCTGTGTCTTATATCCCTATCCACCACTCTCAGTGTTAGCATGCGACTGGACTCATAGAATTTTGTTGCTCAGTGGTTTCAGCCATGTCCATCTCTTTGGGACTCCAAATGGGATTTTCTTGGCAAAAATATCTCCTTCATCAGTTCATTTTATAGATGAGGAAATGGAGGTAAATACAGAGTTAAATGACTTGCCCGGGGTCACACAGCTAATATCTGTGACCAGATTAGAACTCAAATCTTCTTTATTCCAGGCTCTAGCTGTGTAGAATGCTTGTGCTTAATATTATTTTTTTTGATGGATAAATAGAGGAAAGAGGCAGGTTTCAAGTCAAACTAAGAAGGAGAAAAATAAAGCTGAAGGATCAGTAGGGTTTCGTCATTTAAAAATAGTCTCTGAAAGCCAATCCATCAATGAAGCTATAGTAAACACCTACTATGTGCAAAGCCCTGGGGCTACAAAGACAAGATTGAATCAGTCTCTGCTCTCAAGGGGCTTAGATGCTATTGGGAGAGATTATATAAGTATATGTGTGTGTGTGTGTGTGTATGTATATATATATGCAGCATCCATTCAAACAATACAGAGAATAATACATTACACTAGGTAATTTTTTTACTAGTAGTAGAGCGAATCATAAAGGACTTCATGCAGAAATCTCAGGAGAAACCACCATTTATTTTATGTTGACTATAGGTCACAGAAGCATTAGCTAGGTGGCTGCTAGAAACAATAGATAGAGAGATGAGTCTGGAGTCTGGAAGACCTTCCAATACAACCTCAGACACTAGCTGTGTGACCTTGGGTAAATCACTTAGCCCTGTTGGCCTCGGTTTCCCCATTTGTAAAATGAGAAGGAAATGGCCAACCATTCTAGTGTCTTTTCCAAGAAAACCCCAAATGGGATCATGAATAGTTGGACATGACTGAACAACAACATGACACTATGCTAAGTGTTTCATAAATATCTCATTTGATCCTAACAATAACCCTGGAAGGTAGGTACTATTATTATCTCCATTTTATATTTGGGGAAACTGAGGCAGACAGCAGTTAAATGACATGCTTAGGTTCACATTGCTAGTAGAAAGTGACTGAGGCCATATTTGAACTTGTCTTCCTGACTCCACATCCAGCATTCTTTTCACTGTTCTGCTTTATTGCATGTGAAATTCTTTGAGATGAGGGAGAAGGAGCATTCCAGGCAAGGAGTCAGCCATCACACAGGGTTAGAGAGGATTGATAGCATATTACTCTGCACAAGAAACATAAAGAAAGCCAATTCGACTGAACCATAAAATATGGAAGAAGGAATAATGTATAACAAAGTAGGAAAGGGTTTTAAATGTCCAATGGAGTTTATATTTGATCCTGGAGGCAATGAAATACCTCATGTAGAAAGAATCATTGAATGCTTTTATCGCCATTTCTTTCTCTAGCCCATTTTACAGATGAGGAAACTGAGGCAAACAGGGTTAATTGATTTACCTAGGATCACACAGCTAGTAAGTATCTGAGTCTAGATTTGAATTCAGGAAAATATGCCTTCATATCTTCATATACTTTATCTACTGATGAAGAAACTGAGGCTCAGAGTTGTCTTTTTTGTCATCCAACTTTTTTGTCACTGCATTTAGGGTTTTCTTGGCAAAGACACTGGAATGGTTTGCCATCAGCTTCTCTATTTCATTTTACAGATGAAGGCAAACAAGGTTAAGTGATTGCCCATGGTCATACAGCTAAGTAAAAGTCTGAGGACAAATTTTAGAAATCATTTAACACAGTAATTAGCAATTTCCAGTCTTTGGGTTGTAGATTTATGAAAATCCATAAAATTACTGAGGGAGATCCTTGACTATATGTGCCAAACTCTGCCATTTTGATTTTTTTTAGTGCCAACAAAATACACAGTCTGCATAATAAAGAAAAAAATGCCTTCTGTAGTCTGAATAATATTTCTCCAAATACATGTTTTATTTGGTGGCACAGTGGATAATTGATGGTGCAATAGATAGAATGTTGAAAGACCTGAATTCAATTCCTGATTCAAACACTTATTAGTTGTGTGACCCTTGGTAAGTTATTTAACCTCTGCCTGCCTCAAAGGGCTTCGTCTATAAAATGGGCATGCAAATAGCATCCACCTCTCAAGGTTCTTGAGAGGATAAAATGAGATGATTTTAAAGCACTTCAAAAACTTTAAAGCACTGTATAAATTCTAGATACCATTTTTCAGATGCATGTACATGTCATTGAAATTAATAAAATGCAAATTCATCTTAAAGCATTAGTTATTTCATAGTAACTCATCATCAATATTTTCAAACCATATTTTCAACCTGAAATGGATAGTAATAAAAAGTATAACCAAAGAGTAGTAGGGTAGCTCTGTGAAATGCGTTAACATTTTTAAAAAAGGGTCATCATGTTTGAAAAAGAATGGGAATGATTGATTAGAGGCACTCCCTAATTTTAATTTCTATTAATCCTGGTTTGCCTTGATTGTGTCTTCCCAGAACAAAGTTGTTCACTTCCCTTGTTATCTTGGTGTTTTAAACTTGACTACTGGTTGATGGGTACTAATATTATCCCAAATACCAATGTTCCTCTGATGAATTTTTACTTTCCAGCATTGTTCCCTTTTATTTCTTTTTATGAGGATATTCCATCTTCAGGACTTTTAAAATGAAAGGCATGGAATGGACAGCTAGATGGTGAATTGAGAGCCAGGTCTAGAGACAGAAAGTTCTGGGTTCAAATTTGGTCTTAGACACTTCTTAGCTGTGTGATACTGGGTAAGTCACTTAGTCCCCATTGAATAGCCCTTGCCATTCTTCTACCTTGGAACAAATATTCAGTTTTGATTCTAAGATAACCTGTAAGGGTTTAAAAAAAAATAGACATCAGACAGCTAGGTATCCCAGTGGATAGAGCACCTAGCTTGGAATCAGGAGGACCTGGATTCAAATCTGATCTTAGACACTTCTTACCTGGGTGAATCTGGGCAAGCCACTTAAGCCTAGCTCTTGCTGCTTTTCTGACTTAGCCATGATCCTAGAACAGAAGGTAAGAATTTTTCTTAAAAAAAATGTAATAGATAGAGGCTGTGTAATAATAGATGTCAGTTCCTTGTTTCTGCCATGGTTCACACCAGCCTAGATGTCAATATTAGGAGACCTGGCTTCCATCTTTGATTCTACTCATTAACTGCTGGGTGACACTGGGCAAGTCTGACCTCTTCTGAACTTCAGTTCTATTAAACTACAAAATTTGGGGATGCCACTAGCTCAGTGGTTCCCAACCTTTTCCAATACAGTTTTTTTTTTCCTTTTATGACTCCAGGATGAACTCTTTCAGGTCCTGCCTCCTCTCCCCAACCCTTCTGCCATTCCTCCATTTTCCCTCTCTCTCTCTCCAAACCCAAACTCCACCCCACCCTATACACTAAAATCAACTGAGGCCTCATCATGGCATGGAGGTGACCAAGGGTTCTGGAAGGATGTGCCAGCACAACTCAAGCTTTTGGCAGACCTGCCAAGAAAGCTGGAGAGACTTCTAGAGTAGCCAGGAAGGCACTCTGTGTCTGTGGTCAAAGGAAAAGCCCAGCTAAGTACATTACCAGAAGAGTAGCCAAAATGAGGGTGGTTGAAGAAATGAATTTGTTCATTTCCATTGGTTCACCAAGACTGTCTAATAAGGCATAAAGTAGCTAACCTCTGAATTTGCATTGATGGAAAGAGCACCCCACAGACCAAAACACACATCCTTGAAGTCGAAGTATGCAAAATATTTCAATGCCTTTTGGCCTTCTCGGAGGAAATGTTCTATGTTCCTATAAATAATAATTTTCAGGTGAGGGAAGGTTACTGAGCTTGTCTGATGCCTTTTCTCACTTCCCTCCAGACTCTCATAATTACTATTGCTCCCAAACCAGTGGGGGTAGGGCTACATATTTGCTCACTCCAAGAATCAACCTTAATGGGGGGTTTTCTTCATTGTGTTTCTGAGTTTTCACATGGGGGGAAGACTGGACTTTCTGTTTCAGGTGCCAATTTTGAGCCCAAGGTCTAGGGACTTTGCTGGCCCACATGGGGTTGGCCACGTGGGGAGACAAGATGACTTAATGACCATCAAGAGACCTGGAACAGAGCCAGCTCTTCCACTAACTAGCTATGCTGTCTCAAGCTTGAAGCAAGTTTCTTACCCTCACTCCAGACTTCAATTTCCTTTTCTGTAAACTGAGGATAATAATATTTATATCTGACAATTATATAAATTAAGGCAGTTGATTGAACAATGGTTGGAGCACTGAACCCGGAGTCTGGAAGACAAGTTCAAATCTGGTTCCAAATATTTTCTAGCTGCGTGACCCTGCATGAGTTGCATAGTTGCTGCTTGCCTCATTTTGTCATTCACTCTTTTTTCAGTCATATCCAGTTCTTCGCGATTCTATTTGGGATTTTCTTAGCAAAGATTCAAGCGTAGTTTGTCATTTCCTTGCCCAGCACATTTTAAAAAATGTTGTTTGTTACATTAAAATTTCCAGAGATCCTTCTATTACTCTGAGATCACTTCCTGACCTAAAAGGCTCTGAAATACTTTCCAGCTCTGACACTGGGTAATTCTAGGACATCTGACTGAAGAGAGGAGAGGAGAGAAAATGGAGGGGTAAAGCTTTGGCAGAAATCAATCAGTCAATAAGCATTTATTAAACTCCTACTATATGCCAGGCACTGCGCTATGCCCTATGAATGAAAATAAAGGCAAAAGACCCTGATCTAATAGAACTCCTAGGGTAATGGAAGAGAAAACAAATACATATAAACAAGACATAGTTCATCTTTAACTTGCATGGGGGTAATATTCCTAATGGTGTGAAAGTCAGAAACTTAAATGTTGATACATTTCTGAACCCATGGAAAATAGGGGATTAGGTACCTGCAACCACCAAAAATTGTAATCTTTTGCTAGATATGCCTGAAAATATATTTTTCTGTATAAATTTTCTAACAAAACATTAATTCCAATAATATATACTTTTCCTAATGTAGTAACTGTTAAATAATCCATAAAATACAGTACACAAAATAAAATTGGTAGCATGCAAAAAAAATTTCCCAGAGATCACCTTCCCTCCCTCCTCCCCCCACACTAGAGAAGATATCATTTCACACACCCAAAAACTGTAGATATGAAACTATGACTTACATGTTTCAATTTGTCAGTTCTTTCTCTGGAGGTAGATATTCACAGTTATTCTTCATTTTACATATGAGGAAACTGAGGCAAACAGGGTGATATGACTTATCCACAGTTACATATCTAGAAAGTATCTAAGGTTGGATTTGATCTCAAGAAGATAGATTCTGGCACTCTATCCACTGGACCACTTAGCTTCTTCCTCAAGTTGCCTCAACTATAAAATGAGGATAATATTAGAACCTAATTTGTAGGTCTGTTGTAACGATCAAATGAGATAATATTTGTAAAAAAAAATTTATCACAAGGGAGTAATTGGGTGGTTCAGGGGGTTGAGAACCAGGACTACAGACAGAAGGTCCTGGGTTCAAATCTGACCTCAGATACTTTCTAGCTGTGTGCCCCTGGGCAAGTCACTGAACCTCCCTTGCCTAGCCCAGTGATGGCGAAACTTTTATCCTCCCAGACCGAGTACCTGGAGTAGCTTTCTGTCTCATATTTTTCTGTCTCATATAAGAGCAGGGCCTTAGGTGCTACAATAATAATTTAAACATTTATTCCTAACTCTGGGTCTTCATGACCAAACTCAATCATTTTACCAGGCCATAATACTGTGATATCTTCATTGCCTAATGAGAGCGAATGTTCCATATTGCTATGTATTTTTTTAGTTATTATTCATGTCTTTAAAATAGTTTTCTATTTCCTCTCTCAGAGTAAGACCATCATATGTCACTTCTGAATTCTATCAGCAACCCTGGCTCTGGCCTCTCTCTTTGAATTTGCTGCTCCTTAACTCTGGTGGGGCTGGAAATTGTTATTAAACTTGTTAGACCCTCCTATAAAATTAGAGTAGATAATCCCAAAGTGAGGATTCCTTGGGGGAAACAAAAGACAAGCTTTAGTGTGTGGACTTTGCAAACATTTATTTTGTCTTCTTGGTGGTTTATCATCTCCTTTGTTGTTCTTTTGGCTATGTTTCAGAGAGATGAGATTGATTATATTCCAGGCAAGTTTTTATAATCATCAGAGAGGGAATATCTATCTTGTATCTGATCCTTAGAATGTCAGAGTTGAAATAAAACACATGCATATATGAATGTATATGCCCATACATGAATATTTATATTTATGCACGTTTCTATATGTATGTCCAATTCCTCGAATTTATAGAAGGAACCAAAATCAGAGAGAAGATATAACTTGCCCAAGATAACACAAATCATTTGTGGCTGAGTTGGGCCTCAAACCCAGATCTTCTGGCTAATATTCTTTATATGTCCTTCTTAAGGAAATGGAGGATGAAGCCCTGTCAAGTCTATTCTCTCCAAGACTAGAATAGCTCCTCAGTCCTTCACTCATCTTTTATTCACTTACCTTCGTTTGCCACATAATTCTAACAAATTTCAACATCTGATTTCTAATTTTTTGATGAATTTTTGCTGTGATTCAATAATTTTTCAGTTATGCCTGACTTTGGGGGACCATTTGGTTTCATTTTGTCTTTTTCTTTGACAAAGATACTGAGTAAAATTAGAAGAGGGAGAGATAATGCATATTATAGCAGGATTCTAGAGTCAGAAATTTAATTTCAAACACTGGCTGCTGTTTACTTAGCTGTATGACTTCAAGCAACTCAGTTCCTCTCTTTGGACCTCAGTTTCTCTGTCCATAACATGAGGAGTTTAGTCTAGGGAAGACCTGAGCCTAAAATACCGTTAGCCTTGAGAAGAGCCGTCTCTCACCAATTCTTATAACTAGAAAGAGACCTGAGAGGTCATCTAGTCCAATTCTGCTCATCCCACCCCTCTCCCCCATCCCACACCATTTTGTGGATGAGAGTAATGAGGCTCAAAGAGATAATTTACCCAAAGTCATGTGGATAGTGAGTGGCAACACCAGGATTTGAACTCCAATTTTCTGATTTTAAATCTTGCTCTCTCACCACTGAACCAACAGGAAGTCTGAAGAATGAGGAAGCAAATA
This sequence comes from Monodelphis domestica, assembly GCF_027887165.1. Classification (NCBI taxonomy): domain Eukaryota; kingdom Metazoa; phylum Chordata; class Mammalia; order Didelphimorphia; family Didelphidae; genus Monodelphis; species Monodelphis domestica. The sequence continues at coordinate 290,407,416 of NC_077228.1, read as the reverse complement.
AAAGAGCTATTTTTCATAAAACACTCAAGAATGAGAAAAGGGATCGCTATCTGACACAACCCAATAAGTCCTGAAGACACCATATTAAATTGCACCACACATGTACACAAAATCCTTCCTAGCTAGTTTTAGCTGCTTCTTGTTTTCAATTCTCTTTTAGCTTCTCTTTTCTGCCTCCCTCCCTTGGTAGATTTGCATGGCCCAATGAGGTCAGGTTATGATTAGACAACACACAATTTTCTAGATGAGGCAACTGTCTAGACAATTCAAACAACTTACCTCAGGTTCCACAGCTACTTCTTGCAGACTAGCCATCTCCTTATTTAATGAAAAACTACCCACCAATTATGAGAGAAAGAGGAAATGTGCACAATGCACAGAATCCATTTTGGGCAAAGTCGGTGATGCACTTGGGCTAGTTGACAAGACTTGGACTTGGGCTCTATGAGTTTCTTCTTGGCCCAACTTTGATTAATGTTCCTTCCTGATGTAATTCCTGGATCCTGCTCTATCATATTCTGAGAGAATTTGAGTCTTTCTCTTGGAGACGTGCCAATGAATGGGAACCATTGGTCATGAGATGTGAGGGCTTGGTTATTTTTTGCTTTGTTAGACAGATAGTATAGTTTAGTAAAGGATCATTGGACTGAGAGTCCAAAGTCTTAGATTCCGGTCCCAGCTTGGCAACTTCTATTATCTTGGGCAAACCATTTCTCCACATTTCAGTTTCTTGATCGGTAAGATAGGGTGAATAATATTTTCACTGCCCACTTCACAGAGTCATTGTAAGAGTCAAATAAAATCATACATACAAAGTATAATCAGAAAATATTATATAAAGGAGGGACAGATAGATGGCTTAGTAGATAGAGCACCAGGACTAAATTCAAGAAGACTTCCTAAATTAAAATATAGCTTCAGACACTTCCTAGATGTGTGACCCTGGGCAAGTTAAATAAACCTGTTTGCTTCACTTCCCTCATCTGTAAAATGAGCTGGAAAAGAAAATAGCAAACTACTCTGTATCTTTGCCAAGAAAAACCCAAATGGAGGTGGTGAAGCCAGTTGGCTCAATGAATTGAGATCCAGGTTTAGAAATGGGAAATCCTGGGTTCAGATCTGGCCTCTGATACTTCCTAGCAGTGACCCTGAGCAAGTCATATAATCCAATGCCTAGCCCTTATTACTCTTCTGCCTTAGAACCAATATACAGTATTGATTCTAAAATGGAAGGTAAGAGTTGAAAAAAGGAAATAAAACCTCCAATGGGTTCAGGAAGAGTCAGACATGACTGAAACAACTTAATAGCAACAGTTATATAAATGAAGCATTTATTAAACACCTGTTATATTCAGGGCCCTTTGGTAAATGCTTTACAAATATAATCTTATTTGATCCTCACCACAACCCTATGGGGTAGGTACTATTGTGATCCTATTTCACAGTTAAGGAAAATGAAGCAGAGGTAAAGTGATTTTCCCAGGGTCACACAGCTAGGAAGTATATGAGAATGGATTTGAACTCACGTTTTCCTGAACCAGTGCTCTATCCACTGAGTCACCTAACCTTCATTTTCAGATATTAATAGATCATAAGTTTTGCTTGTGATATCATTGATGTAGATGACTGACAATGACCTCCTATCTTTTTAAATAATGTACTCCTATCAGTAAAAAATTTTTTAAACACTCCAGCATATGTTAGTATGTTATATAATTATAAAAATAAAAGCTAATATTTATATACTATCAGCTATGTGCCAGGAATTATACTAATTATTTTGTAAATATTATCTCATTTAATCCTCACCATAATCCTTGGAGGCTGGAGTTATTATTCTCATTTTATAGATAAGGAAACCAAGGTAAAGAGTGACTTAGCCAGGGTCATAAAGTTAGTAAGTGCCTAGGGCTGGATTTCCTGACTCTCCAAGACCAATAAAAGAGAGGGGGGGAGGGAGATAGAGAAAGAAAGAAAGAAAGAAAGAAAGAAAGAAAGAAAGAAAGAAAGAAAGAAAGAAAGAAAGAAAGAAAGAAAGAAAGAAAGAAAGAAAGAAAGAAAGAAAGAAAGAAAGAAAGAAAGAAAGAAAGAAAGAAAGAAAGAAAGAAAGAAAGAAAGAAAGAAAGAAAGAAAGAAAGAAAGAAAGAAAGAAAGAAAGAAAGAAAGGAAGGAAGGAAGGCAGGAAGGATAGATAATATAAAGATATTTAGATAGATTTTATTAATGGCAAATCATTTTTGCTAATAAATATAATATCCAGCATCTTTGCTAATAAAACCCCAAATAAAGTCATGAAGAGTTGGACATGACTGAAAAACCTAAGCAATTGCATAAATGAAACATTTAGTAAGGACCTTCTATGTGCCAAACCTTGGGCTAAGTGCTTTATAAATATTATATCATTTGATCCTCACAACTTTGTGGAGTAGAAGTTAGTTTCCAATTAATAAACTAATTTTGTTTTTATTTAAAATTTTGATTTTGATTAAAAATCATGTTTTCACTATAAACTTATATATTTAGTAAGAATAATGTAATAGGATATGCTTAATTATTTTATAATCTCTGTTGAACAGTTTAATATATCAATTCAATTTCTTGTTCTACAGTCAGATTAGTTTGAGACTAGGTTTTACAGGCTCATATGTTTCTATAAAACATCAAATATTTTATTGATGCCTTTTATTTTTTATACTACTACCACTGCAAAATATCTCTCTATAACTTTCCTTTCTCACAAAGTGTATTTAAATAAAACAAACAGATATTGGCTGCATCTGTGATTCTATGTTTCATTCTATACGTATGGTACAACATCTTGTTCTGGACAGCCTTTTCCATGAGCCAGCACATTGTGTGACTACTGTAACCCACTGATTTATAAATTTCTACCTACAAAAGTGAAGCTAAATGATGAACCAAGGCCCTGCACGGATCACTTCTTATCTCCTGAAACTGACATTCCAAACCTCATTTTGGGAGACCCTTTTTCAAAATAGAAGAGACATTTTGAATTAAGTAAATTCTTTTTGCTTTCATGTTAAGAGTTAAAACTTTCCTTTGAATTATAGATGACTGAATTTAAAAGATTAAAAAAGAAGTACATCTGTATGTAATCTCATACTTTGCATGCTAATGCAAGAAGATGTTTTTCCCCATTTGAAATTTTTTTGCAAGAAATGTGAATAGATTTTGCTTCACCCTTATTCTTTTCTCCCCTCTGCCAAAAGTGGGAGTAGCTTATTCCATGGTCATTCTAAATAAAATTATTAGAACCAGAATTTAGGGGCTCTGTGATCTTGGATAAGTCAAACAATTACTGTCTGCCTCAGTTTCTTCATCTATTAAATGGAGATCATAATACCTCCTAACTCCTAGGATGGTTGTAAGAATCAAAGGAGATTATGTATAGAGCATTTTGTGAACCTTAAAGTACTATAATATTAAATGCTAAATATTCTTCCATCATTATCATAGTGCTCATTGCCATTGTCACTCATATTAATATAGTTTTTAGCTTTAAGGTTTATAAATTTTTATATATTACTTCATTTGATCCTCACAATAACTCTGTGAGGTAGGTACTTTTATATCCACTTTATAGATGGGGAAACTGAGACTCAGAGAGTTTAAGTAATTTACCTAGGATCAAATAGCTAGTGAATGTCTAAAGAAGGATCTAACTCTTTCTGACTCTAAATCTGGTAGAAATCTGCCTCTTTTATACATTATCATTCTAAGATATGATTAACTATATTTTATATCTATATGTAGCTATACCTAATTTATATATCATATATATTGTTATGCATAATATGGTGTAGGAGGTGTTAGGCAGCTCATCCACCTTTGATGTTTACCTGTCATCCAACTCTCACCTATGGCTCCAAGGAGCTGTAGAATGAGTAGCAACCACCCCAAGGTAAAAAGCTGTCTGGTTTTATTTGTAGCTTGTTCTGGTTTAATTTGTATCTTGAGCAGTAGACTGGCCGAACCAAGTTGAGGGTAACCAGTAGGTCTCAGACTCCTCCAAGAGTCAGAAGAATGTCTGCCCCATGCATCTGAAGATGTCTCCTGGCAGAGTGGATAGAAGAACAAGTTTTCCAAAGGCCATGGAGGTGACTGAAGCAAGCACAGTGGAGCTTAGTCTGGTCAGGCATCAAAGAGGCCAAGTTCATCCATTGAACCCTGGACCATCTCCAGTCATCTGGACTTTTGTATTGCTACTAGACATGGATGGCCCTGGAAGAGAGAGTGAGGTTGATAACTTTGTGCATCTCTGCCTTAAATCCAATTCAAAAGCAAGTCAAGATACCATCCCATAATGTCGTTGGTCCTCTTCAATATTAAGAATGACCTTGCACATGTATATATAGAATATATATATATATATAATATATAACACAGAATATATATATATAATACACAATGAGCATTGGGTTTTATTCCTATCTTTTATTAGTATAGCAATTATATTTACTATATAATTATATACTTAGAAAGTATTAACTCTTACATATCGGGAAGTATATAGGGAAGAAAATCATTGGGGCAGCAGGTGGCAAAATAAAATGCTGGACCTGGAGTCAGGAAGACCTGAATTTAAATCCAGCCTTAGACATTTACTAGCTGGGTGGATCCAGGCAATAAACTTAACATGTTTTGCCTCAGTCTCCTTATATGTTAAAGGAGGATAACAATGGTACCTTCTTCCAATGTGATTGTGAGGATCAAATGAGATGATAAGTAAAAAGTGTCTGACATATACTAAGCCCTATATAAATGCTAGTCATTATGATTCTCTCTCTCTGAAACTTCTTTGTAGCCTCCTTGACCCTATGATGCATGGAATCATAGGTATCATAGCCCTAGAGCTAGAAGGGACATCAGAGGTATTCTAGTCCAATTGTGATCAAGAGAGGCTTCTCTTCTGAGAAAAAAGATATTTCCCCCTTCAATCTTTTGAAGTCAATATGTTTTCATCTGATTCTTCCTGATCTTTCTTCAAAAGAATTCAAAGCACCAAAGGGAAAAATTCCTGATGCACCAGTATGATATGAATTTTCTCTGCATCTTATTGCCAAAGATACGGAATTGGAGAGCTGATGACTGAGCTCTTTCCTGCTGGTCCCTGAGGTAATCAATATTAGATTCATGGTAGAGATGCTTTCTTTTTCAGAACTCTTCCTTCATTGTCCCAAGTATTACCTAGGAACAGCATAATACCTCCAATGGCTCATATTTATATATTGGTTTTACCTGGGTGGCAAAGCACTTTCTTGACAACAATTCTGAAACAGGCATAGCAAATGTTATTTACTTTTTACAGACAACAAAGAAACTCAGCCTCACAGAAGTAAGAGTTAAAACTTAAGCCCAATCTTCTGATTCCAAGACTAAGCTTCTTCCGCTATACCACAGCACCTCAAGATTACTATATAAGGTGGTTAAATTTGAGAGACAAAATAAAATAATGAAAGACCTTTATAAAGCCCTTTTAGGTCTACTTATACTCCTTTGAGCTTCATGAGGTAAGTATTGCTCCTATAATTATCATCCCCACTTTACAAATGAATCAACTGAGGTTGCCCACACAACTAGAAGGGAGACATTCCTGAATTCAGGTCTAAAATTTCTACCCACTGGATCAGTGGACGAATAATTATTAAGATCAGGTAGATTGATCTAATGGCACACTGACGCAATTGTTAAATTTTAAGTGTGAGCACTTATACACGTTATATTGTAAGATCCTTTGAGTACAGGGACAATTTTTGTCTCTTTTTGTATCCCCAATATTTAGCCCAGTGCCTGGTATTTAGTAGGCACTTAATAAATGTTTATTGATTGAAATCAGCAAATGTTAGAAATCAATGCTTGATTTATTATTTTGTTAATTGTCTAGTCTTAAGAAAGTGATAGGAAAAATGTTAGTAATAGAGATTAAATTATAACTATATCAGTACACTATCCTGCCAAACACCCCCCCCCCAACCTGGTTGTTAAACATTTACCAGCATACCCCTGGATTGATCTAACTTCAGCTTCAGGAGCTAAGGATGGCTTGTATCTTTCCCACATCCAATAGCCTGTATACAATAAGGCTGCCTTTTTTTTTTCTTTCTGGGAGAATTCCTCATTCAAAGCTCAAGAAAAAAGAAAGAAAAAAGGCCAGAAAATGAATACCATGTGCTAAGAGTTTTCTTCCCGTCAGTTCGTTTAAAGCATTGAGCCAATGTCAACCAGTCTTGAGTTTCTGAGTTGTAAATAATAAATTGAATGGGCAAGATTTTTATCGAAGCTGCTCTGTGAAAGCCGCTATTCAGTATCTGAGTTCATCCTGCTGCCAACCCAAAGCCCCCTGGCCCCAAAGACACACCACACATACCCAATGAGGAGAGGTGCTAGAGAGACACCTAACATTAGCCCAGGAAATTCCCAGTGAAAGCTCCTGTTTCCACCTGATGTCAGGCTGCTGCCAGTGTCTGGGGCCTTCAGGCCAAGCAAGTGAGACTGTGGAGGCCTACTGGGCCAGCTTCCTCCTTCTCCTGTTCCCTTCCATCCACAGACTGGCTTCCCCCAGAGCTATTCACACACAAATACCGAAAACTCGATGGAGAGAGCCGACAGAGTTTCCTTCCCAGCTACCAGTTCATTAAAACTTTGTTGGACCCTTCCTTTGATTTCAGCACCTTCCCAGAAGCTCTAGGGAAGGGAGGAGAAGTATATGACATAATACTTACTCTCAAGAAGCTTCCAATCTAGCCATGGGAAAAAAAAAACTAGCATAAAAAGGGAAAAATGGAATAGTCTTGTCTTTCACACTGAAGATACAAAAATAGGAGATTTATTGTAGGCCAGAGTAGTACAGAAAGGCCTCAAATCCTTCATTAAGTTGAGTCATTAAAATTGAGTAAGATTTTTCAAAATTTTATATTTTTTTAAATTTTTAAACAATTTAGTCAGTTTAATTCAGTTCTTAATTCTAAAAGTTTTACTGATACCATTTGTTCCATAATTCTTGTCAGAAATATCATTCTTGTAACAAAGAAAAACAAGTAAATAATTTTGGGACTGGAAAAACATATAATTTTTTGGCCTAGTGGTCCTCCTCCCTTCTACTGAGAGGAGGGGAAAAAATATTTGGTTTTATGTTCTTCAGAGTCAAATGGGGTGGGGGGAGAAATAGAAGAAGAAAGAGAGAAGAAGAGAGAGAAAAAAGAGGCATACGAGGAGAAAGATGTATTCAATTATTATTAATCCATTGTGAATATGGTAACTAAGGTGTCCTCCTTGCACTCTAGGCATCCCCCTCTCTGCTTCCTCTCTTCCTGTTGGATTCTCACTGAACCTTTAAAGTTCAAGTCAAATATCACCTCCACCATGAAGCCTTCCCCAACCCCAAAAGTCAGTATAAATTCGTATTGAATGTGTTCTCCCTAATTAAAATTCCTCCTAAAAACCTTCTCTGCCATCACCACCCAGTATTTCTTTTGTTCCTAGAGTGAAGGAGCCAGGTTGATATGAACAGAGAGCTACCATTGAAGAACCTAGAAAGACTTGGTTTCTGATTTCATGGACTGTATGACCTTAGGCAAGTCACTTAATCTCTCAGTGTTCTAGAGAACTCTCTAAGATTATAAATGGCAAAAAATATGCTAACTTACATTAGAAGAAGCAATTTCTTCATCCAGGGGTTTCTTGTGCCAATAAAATTGTCATTATTATTATTTTGACTATTAATAATTTTTTGTTGTATTTCAGGCATTTTTCAGTCAAGTCTGACTCTCTGTGACCCCATTAGGTATTCTCTCAGCATAAATTGTAATAGTAATTTGTCATGTTTTTTTCAAGTTCATTTTATAAATGAGAGAACTGAGGTAAAGTTAAGTGACTTGCCCAGGTTCACACAGCTAATAAATGTCTGGTATTCCTGATTCCAAGTCCAGCACTCTCTCTCATCTACCACCTAGCTGTCTTACTACTAATAAAAACTAGCATTTCTATGCTGCTTGAAGGTGTGCAGAGGTCCAGTCCCTCCCTGGGCATATATATTGCTTTATGTCTATGTTTTCTCTGCCATTAAAATGTAAGGTCCCTGAGCACAGAGACTGTTTCACTTTGGTCCTTGCCTTCTATCTTGAGAACTTAGCCCAGTACTCAGTACTAGTAAGCACTAAAATTCTTTTTGCTAATGGACTGACCTCCCATAAATTCCATTTGTCTCTGTCCTACTCACTTAAGTATTATATTTAATAGTTAATAATCATTTATAATAATGATTACTCTGTGCCAGAGAATCTGGGTTGCACCGTGGATAGAGCCCCAAGCCTGGAGTCAGGAAGACCTGAATTATATTTTGGGGTGAGAGCAATCCTAATTCATGAGAAGTCCACACCTAAGGAATTACAAGGCACCCTGATGAATTTAAATTTAAATTAAATTTAAAGAGATTTATTAGCGAGTCAGATGGCTGGGAGTCAACCTCATCAAAGTAACAAAAGATGGAGTTTTTGTGGATTGAAAGGAGAGCTGGTAATGTGACAGAAATTGGGGGGAAGGGGTCTGTGGTTGACATGTGTGACTTTAAGGACAAGATGACTTTGGGGAAAGGGATCTGGGATTGGAAAAGTTATTTATCAGGAGATATGCAGATCCCCAAAGGATGAAATACCAGCGCCATCTTTTTCCATTTATTGGTGCTTATCAGGGATATCAGGGATATCAGGGTCTTCTTGGCCCAGAGCAGTTCCTGAGCTTAGAGAAGTCCCTGAATTGTCCCCGAATCCTCTGGATTTCCTGCATTCCCTTCCACTTAGACATTTACTAGCTGGGTGATCCTGGGAAGTCATTTAACTCCACCTCAGTTTCCTCTTCTGTAAAATAAGCTGGAGAAGGAAATGACAAGCCACTCCAGTATATGCCAAGAAAATCCCAAATGGGGTCATCAAGAGTCTGGCATGACTGAAACAACTGAGCAACCACAAATTATGTGACAGGCACTGTGCAAAGCATGAGATAAAAAAAAAACAAAGGCAAAAAACAGTTCTCTGATTTCAAAAAATTCACTGTCTAATGGGGGAGAGAGCATATAAAGGTCTATGTCCAAACAAGACATATGCAAGATAAATTGGAGATAATCAACTGAAGGAAAGCACTAGCATTAGGGAAGAATGAGAAAGCGTTTCTGTAGGAGATGGAATTTTCGTTGGGCTTGAAGGAAGCCAGGGAAGCCAGGAAGTAAGGATCAGGAGGGAGGCCCAAAAGGCAGTCAGAGAAAATGCCCTGATTATAGTTATTTATGTATGTCATCTTCTACAGGCTTAGAAGTTCCTTGAGGGCAAGGATCTTCTCTTATCTAAGCATTATACTACACCCAGACCTGCATACTGTGTGTATGGAAAGTGCTTATTAAATATTTATTAATTATGATATTATATATATATACAATGTAATAAATATTTATTATATTATTGAATAGAAAAATTAGAATCAGCTATTTCAAGGATGGTTCTGGCTAATGTAAAAACATTTTTGGAGATTCCACAGAAAATAGTAAGATCTCTGGATGAGAAGGTCATGTCTGCCCCCTTATTCTGGAAAAGGGAGGTATGCAATTGCAGCTGTTTTCAATTATCTAAGAGTGATTTTCCCCCCTCTCCTTATGCCTGTTTTAGACTCTGATCTTTACTCAATAGCTCCTCTGTCCAAGGGTAGACAGGGAAATTGAGAAAGGTAGGTATCTATTTGTGGCACTTAAGATCAGGTCCATAGGCTGTGGACAGGACAAGATGTCAGATACCATTTGGTCCAATCTTCACATTTTACAGAGAAGACTGGGCACCAAAGAGGTGAGGTGACTGGCCCAAAGTCACACATTTGGGAAGTGGCAGATCCTTGGCCTCCTAATTCTTTTATTCATTATCTTGTCTTTATTCCAGAAATGTCAATCATTTATTAAATCCTTCAAGTGACTATAGGAAAGGAAGACATAAGGGGTGATCGCTAAATCTAGTGAGTAAATAGAGTCTTAGGAATCCTTGAGGGTTTCATTTTGTCCATTCGGCAGAATATAGTAAGAAGAATATTGATCTCTGTGAGTCAGGAGACTAAGGTCCCTGTGGTACCATTACCTAACCAAGTGACATTAGGTGAATCATTTCTTCTTTTTGGGCCTCAATTTCTTCTTCTATCAAATAGGATGCAATGAAATAGAAAAACATTTTTTTAAATTTTTGATATAGGCCAAATGAACTGCTAGATGGCACAGTGGATAGAGGACAGTCTGATGTCAAGAAGACTCATTTTCCTGAGTTCAGATCTGACCTCAAACACTTACTAGTTGTGTGACTTTGGGGAAGTCACTTCATCCTGTTTGCCTCAGTTTCCACATCTGTAAAATAAATTGGAGAAGGAAATGACAAAAGGCATTCTTTGCCAAGAAAATTCCAAATGGAATCATAAAGACTTGGGCACAACTGAAACAAATGAATGACAACATGAGCCAAATATATAAAATAAATGCAAATACACTGTATGTACCAATAGAAAAACAAGACAGTCCCTGCTCTCAAAAAACTCACATTCTAATTTGCAGAGGATTTGACCTGTGATCCCCATTTGGAATTAGAGGGCATTAGGCCAACTACCAGTTCTGTCACTTTATAGAAGTTGTTTCACATTTGAAGGCCTCAGTTTCTCTATAAAATTTTTATAAGATGGCCTTAATGATCCTTTTCATATTTCAATAGATGATCATTTGATCCCTTCTAGGACTAAGAATCCATGATTCCAAGCTGTTATCCATTGGCAAAAATCTACAGCAGGGGACTGTTACCTCACAAAGTCACCATAGCAAAGGAGAACAGAAAACAGAAAGTTATTGGTCTCTTTCCTGCCATAGCCACCAAAGGTGTTTGCTTCTAAGACCCTGCACAATCCAGCAGATTAACAACTCGGTGTTGGATTTCAACTCAGAGCATGGGACCATCATCAGGGGCTAACTATACAGGAAAACTGGCAGTGAGCTGCAACTAGTGTGGAAATATGGTCAGGAGGCATTCTCTGCACATTTCTGGTATGAAGAATAAATTGTGCAAAAAAAAAAAAGTTTATAATGAAACCTGAAACTGAATGGAACAAATTCCTGCAAAAAAAAAAGACTTCTTTTTCCCCCTTCAATCATATGCATTGAAAAAACCATTCAATGGGATTTTCAAAAGCCAACCCTGTTAAAGATACTGTTTCTTTTGCCTTAAGGAGGGAAAGAATTTGAAACGAAAAAAAAATCTACTTCCTTGCTTTCCTGGGATCATCTTGTATTCTGCCATCTATTCAGACATGGGTCCTAGATTGGGCTACTTTTTCTATGCATCTGGAGAAAGGCCTGGATATGGAGTGACTCTTTGGTTTTTTTAGAGCCCCTTAGAATGTGTTTGAATAGGACAATGATTCTCGCTTGGGAAATGACAAAGAATGATCAGTAATTCTTCTTGTTCTCATTCAGTCATTTCAGTTGTGTCTGACTCTTGATGACTCCATTTGGAGTATTCTTGGTAAAGATATTAGAATGTTTCACCATTTCCTTCTCCAGCTCATTTTTACTGATGGGGAAACTGAGGCAAACAAGGTTCAGTGGTTTACTCAGGGACACACTGCTAACAAGTATCTGAGGCCAGACTGAACTCATGAAGATGAGTCCTCCTCATTCCAAACCTAGTGCTCTATCCATTGTGCTATCTAGCTTCCCATCAGAAATTCTAGGGAGCACTTCCAGGATAAGATGGCCACAAAGTAGAAGTAAGGGTCTTCCTCTACTCACTACCTACTCATGTAAAGCACCTCAAAAGGACAAAAACCCAAATCAGAGGAATGAAGGGACTCTTCTGTAGGACACAACCTTGATGGTAGGCAGGGTTTGGGCATTTCCACCCTATAAGGGGATAAAATTACTCCTAATAAAGTACGAGCAGATCATCCCTATCCAACTCCACCTATGGCACTAGAGTCAGACAAAGTGTGGGGCAATCACTAGGTTCTCAGGGGACTGGCTGAGAGCACCACAGACTTACCCCAGAAAGCAGCAAGACTTGGGACCCCAGGAGGCTGAGGGAAAAGGAGACTGGGCACAGAGATAGGGCAGAGAGGGGCTGCACACAGCAATTACAATGGAGACTGAAAAATAGCCTCAGGGAAAAACTGCTCTGTAGATCTTTATACAAAGACCTGCCTACCGTTTTCACTCAGACTTCTGACTGGGAAGGAAAGAAAAAACTAACACACCAATGGCCAAACACCTAAGAACTACAACCTACAACTACCAACAAAAATAAGAAAAAACTTTGACCCTCGATAATTTCTATAGGGAAAAACTCCAGACTACAGAGGAGACAGCAGAGGATGACAAACAAGCAAATGCATCCAAACCTCCCCCCTCCCAAAAGAATGGAAATTGGTCACAAGCTCTTGAGGAGCTCAGATTTGATATTATGAACCAAGTGAGAAAGATAGAAGAAACTTGGCAAGAGAAGTAGGAAATTGTTCAAAAAGAAAATAACAGTTTAAAAGATAGACTCTCCCACTTGGAAAAAGATGCCCAGAAATCAAATGAAATGATAAGCAAATGGGAGACCAGAATTATCCCTGCTGGAGGCCATGAAAAAGCAGGTAGAACAAATTGAAAGGGAAAATTGAAAGATCATAGTTGAAAATCAGTCTTTAAAAACTAGAACTGTGCAGGAAAAGCTAATGATCTCTCAAGATGGCAAGAATTAATAAAGCAAAGTCAAAAGAATGACAAATTAGAAGGAAACATGAAATATCTCATTGAGAAAGTGATTGACTTGGAAAACAGGTTCAGGAGAGAATTTGAGAACCATACCTGAAAACCTAGAAATAAACAGAAACCTTGCCATCATACTACAAGAAATTATCCAAAAAAAACCCTGCCTTGATGTTCTTCAACAAGAGGGCAAAATAGACATTGAAAAATAGATCACTCTCTACATTAAATCCTCAAAAGACAATCCCCAAGAATTGCCAAATTCAAGAGCTTCCAAACTAAGGAGAAAATTTTGCAAGAAGCCAGAAAGAGACAATTCATATATCAAGAAGCACCAGTCAGGATTACACAGGATCTGGCAGCTTTACACTACAGGAACACAAGGCTTGGAATATGATATTCAGAAAGGCAAGAGAATTGGGCTTTCAAACCATTGATCACCTACCCATCAAAATTGAATATATACTTCCAGGGGAAAATATGGCCATTTAACAAAATAGATTTCCAAGTATTTGTAAAGAAAAGACCAGAACTAAACTGAAAATTGGATGTCTAAATATAAAACTAAAGAGAAACATGAAAAGATAAACAATAATGAATAATTCTTTTTTTTTCTTTTTAGGGCTTCAGTAAGGTCAAATTGTTTATACCCCTATATGGAAAAATGATATTTGTAACTTTCAAAAACCATATTAACTATCATAGTAGTCAGAAGAATTATTCATAGGTAGTGGTTGGAATACTAAGTTTAAGATGACATATAAAAAAGAAAGGAGAGGAATATAAATTGGCACCAAGAAAAATTTGAGGGTATAATAAAAAGTAGGATAAATTATACTACATAAAGAGGTGCATGGGAGGAAGAAGGGAAGAATATTATTATAAGAAGGAGAGGAAGAGAATGCTAATAGGTAATACTAAAACATTACTCTCAGTGGATCAACTCTGAGAGGGGAGAGCATCTACATCCATTGGGGCATCGAATTCCATCTTACCCGACAGGGAAGTTGAAAGGGAAAATCCAAGGGGGGGGGTAGTGAAATGGGGAGTACCAAAAGGGAGGGAAATTGAAAGGGAAATGATTTAATAGTACCTAAAGAAAAATAAAAGGGAAATGAGAAGGGGGTAGGTAGGAAGGGGAGTAAAATAAGGGTGGGGATTAAGGGAAATGACTAAAAGCAAAACACTGATATAGAAGGAAATAGTGAAAGAAGAAAGGACAAAACTAGGGGAGGAAATCAAATAATGGGGAATACACAGGAGGAAACCAATACTCTGAATGTGAATGGGTTGAACTCACCTTAAAACAGAATCAGTTAGCAGAGTAGATTAGAAACCAAAATCCTACCATATATTGTTTACAAGAAATACACATCAGGCAGGTAGACACACACAGGGTAAAAATAAGAGGCTGGTGCAAAATCTATTGGGCAGCAACTGAGAAAAGGAAGGCAAGAGTTGCAATCATGATATCTGACGAAGTCAAAGTAAAAATATATCTGATTAAAAGAGAAAGGGATGGTAATTACATCCTGATAAAAGGCAGTATATACAATGAGGAAATATCAGTACTCAACATGTATGCACCAAATGGGATAGTATACACATTTTCAAAGGAAAAACTACTGGAGCTTAAGGAGCAAATAGATAGTAAAACTATACTAGTGGGGGATTTGAACTTTCCTCTATCATCTAGATAAATGAAACAAAAAAATAAATAAGAAATAGGTAAGAGATGTGAATCAAATCATAGAAAATTAGTGTTAATAGATATATGGAGAAAAATAAGTAGGGACAAAAGGAATACTCCTTTTCAGTAGTACATGGTGCATTCACAAATATTGAACATGTATTAGGGCATAAAAGCATGGCAAACAAATGCAAAAGAGCAAAAATAATAAATGCAACCTTTTTAGATCATAATGCAATAAATATAATAATTAGTAATGGTACATGGAGAGGCAAATCAAGAATTGATTGGAAATTAAATTATTTGATTCTCCAAAATTGGTTGGTTAAAGAACAAATCATAGAAACAATAATTTCATTGAAGAGACTGAGAGTGGGGAGACATCATATCAAAATCTATGGAATGAGCCAAAGCAGTACTCAGGGGGAATTTTATATCTTTGAGTTCATATATTAACAAATTAGAGAGGGCAGAGATCAATGAATTTGGACATGCAAATAAAAAAACTAGAAAGAGAACAAATTAAACCCCCCCAAACAAAAACTAAATTAGAAATCCTAAAAATTAAAGGAGAAATCAATAAAATTGAAAGTGAAAGAACTATGTAATTAATAAATAAGACTAAGTTTGTACTTTGAAAAAACAAAAATAGATAAAGTACTAAATAATAATAGGGAAAGAAGAAATAAATAAAATAGGAAAAAAGGAAAGAAGAAAACCAAATTAATAGTATCCAAGATAAAAAGGGTGACCTTACCTCTAATGAACAGAAATTAAGGTAATTATTAAGAACTATTTTGCCCAATTATATGGCAATAAATATGGAAGTCTAGGTAATATGGATGATTATTTACAAAAATATAAATTGCCCAGCTTAACAGAAAAAGAAATAGAATACTTAAATCACATGTCAGAAAAATAATTTGAACAAGCTTCAAAAAACTCTCTAAGAAAAAATGCCCAGGACCAGATGGATTCACAAGTGAATTCTATCAAACATTTAAAGAACAACTAACACCAATGCTATACAAACTATTTGACAAAATAAGCAAAGAAGGAGTTCTACCAAATTACTTTTATGAAACAAATATGGTACTGATTCCAAAGCGAGCCAGATCAAAAACAGAGAAAGAAAACTATAGACCAATCTCCTTAATGAACATAGATGCAAAAATCTTAAACAGAATATTAGCAAAAAGACTCCAGCAAATGTTTACAAGGATTATTCAGTATGATGAGGGGGGATTTATACCAGGAATGCAAGCGTGATTTAATAGTAGGACAACCATCCACATAATTGACCATATCAACAACCAAATCAACAGAAATCACATGATTATCTCAATAGATACATAAAAAGTCTTTGACAATATATATTATACATTTGTATTGAAAACACTAGAAAGTATAGGAATAGAAGGGCCTTTCCTAAAAATAATAAGCAGTATATATTTAAAACTATCAGCAAGTATCATCTCCAATGGGGATAAATTAGAAGCCTTCCTTAAGGGCAAGAATGCAAGGGGTTGGAGTAGATTATTTAAGACTATGGTCACCAGGAATTTAGTAAATTCCAAATTATTTTTTTAGCAATTTATTTATAAAATATAAAACAAATCAAAGTAAGAAAATCAGAGAGAGAGGATAGGGTAAGATATCTAACATAACACACAAAGTATTTTGCTCCAGCCCTTGGCTCAACCCAGGCAGGGCTAATTAGTCCGCAGCCAGTGGGGCCTCAGCCTTGAGCCAAGGGCTCAGGGATGAATAAAGCAAGAGCTTTAATCATGAAGCCTCTCTCAAGAGGGGCAGCCTCTCCAGAAGCTAATCCCTTCATAAAATCAAGGAAAGGAGTCAGCCTTTTTCACTCACTCACATGATAGTTCAAAGGGAGAGATGGACTTGATTTGACACCCACTATCACACAAGAGGGTCACAGACCTCCCCCAAGTGTAAGTGGGGTGTATACGCTTTTGGTGAGTAAATCTAAAAATGGGCAGGGGAGAGTAAATCACATCTTCACAATGCTCCCTGTAATCATTTGGGAGACTAGTCTCCCCAATTGATAATTTAACATAATCATTTGTACCCCTAAAAAAATTCTAACTACAGGTGTATATAATATTGTACCTTCTAAGAGGAAATGACAATAGTTAGAGATAAGAGGGAAATAGAAGAGAGAGAATGCAAAACCAATATTTGCTAGGTGCCTTGACAAAAAGCCAATTAGCGGACAGTCCCCTTTAGCATAAGAGTGTACATTCAAAATAAATATTCAACCCCCTTCAGTTCAATCCATTGTACCCATAAGTTCATTCTGGATCTTCTTGATGTAGTGTAGGTTTTTGCAGGCATCTTTCTCCAAACAGTTCAATCTCTGGATTCAAGGAATTATCAAGCTTCTTTCCCTGAAATTTTTCTTTAACAAAATTTAAAATCTTGGATTTTTATGAAAATACAGTACAGTTTCCAATAAGATAAAGAGTGAAACAAGATGCCCATTATCACCTCTATTATTTAACATTGTACTAGAAACACTAGCAGTGGCAATTAGAGAAGAAAAAGAAATTGAAGGTATTAAAATTGGCAATGAGGAGACCAAGCTATCACTCTTTGCAGATGATATGCTGGTCTACTTAAAGAATCCTAAAGAATCAGCTAAAAAGCTAGTGGAAAAAATCAACAATTTTAGCAAAGTTTCAGGATACAAAACAAACCCACACAAATCATCAGTATTTCTATATATTTCCAAAACCTCTCAGCAGCAAGAGTTAGAAAGAGAAATTCCATTTAAAATCATCTAGACAATATAAAATACTTAGAAATTTATCTGCAAAGACAAACGCAAGAACTATGTGAACACAGCTACAAAACATTTTCCACACAATTTAACAATAGATCTAAATAATTGGAAAAACATTAATTGCTCATGGGTAGGATGAACTAACATACTAAAAATGACAATCCTACCCAAATTAATTTACTTATTCAGTGCCATACCTATCAAACAACCAAGAAACATTTTTACTGAATTAAAAAAATATAACAAAGTTCACTTGGAAAAACAAAAGATCAAGAATATAAAGGGAAATAATGAAAAAATATGTGAAGGATGGGGAGCCTAGTAGTATCATATCTTAAACTATACTATAAAGCAGAAGCCATCAAAACAATATGGCACTGGCTAAGAGACAGAAGGAAAGATCAATGGAATAGACTTGGGGTAAATGACTTCAGCAAGATAGTGTACAATAAACCCAAAGGTCCCAGCTTTTGGGACAAATACCTACTATTTGACAAAATAGTCTGGGAAAATTGGAAAACAGTATGGGAGAGACTAGGTCTAGATCAACATATCCCACCCCACATACACCAAGGTAAATTCAGAATGGGTGAATGATTTAAATATAAAGAAGGAAGCTATATACCTGTCAGATGTATGGGAAAGGAAAGATTTTAAGACCAAGCAAAAGATAGAGAATATTACAAAATGTAAAATGAACAATTTTGACTACATTAAATTAAAAAGGTTTTGTACAAACAGAGTCAATGCAACCAAAATTAGAAGGGAAGCAATAAATTGGGTGAAAAAAAATTTTTTTTTTGTTTTGGAAATTTTTATTTAATTAATTAATTTAGAATATTTTTCTAAGGTTACAAGATTCATGTTCTTTCCCTCTCCTCCCCCCACCCCATCATGTAGCCAACATGTAATTCCACTGGGTTTTACATGTGTCACGGATCAATACCCATTTCCCTATTGTTGATAATAATTATACTAGGTGATCATTTAAAGACTATATGGGGGAAATATTTATAACAAAAACCTCTGACAAAGGTCTAATTACTTAAACATATAAAGAGCTAAATCAATTGTACAAAAGTCAAGCCATTTCCCAATTGATAAATGTATAAGGGACATGAATAGGTAATTTTCAGATAAAGAAATTAGAACTATCAACAAGCACATGAAAAAATGTTTTGAATCTCTTATAATCAGAGAAATGAAAATCAAAACAACTCTGAGGTACCTCACACCTAACATGTTGGCTAATATGACAGCAAAGGAAAGTAAGGGGGATGTGGCAAAATTAGGGCATTAATTCATTTCTTGTGGACTTGGGAATTGATCCAACCTTTCAGGAAGGCAATTTGGAATTCTTCCCAAAGGGAGTTAAAAAACTGCCTGCCCTTTGATCCGGCTATACCACTCCTGGGTTTGTACCCCAAAGTGATAATAAGGGAAGAGACTTGTACAAAAATATTCATAGTGGCACTCTATGTGGTGGCCAAAAAATTGGAAAATGAGGGTATGCCTTCCAATTAGGGAATGGCTGAACAAATTGTGGTATCTGTCAGTGATGGAATACTATCATGCTCAAAGGAATAATGAACTGGAGGAATTCCATGTGAACTGGAATGACCTCCAGGAATTGATGCAGAGTGAGAGGAGCAGAACCAGGAGAACATTATACACGGAGAAGCATACACTGTGACACAATTGAATGTAATGGACTTCTCTACTAGCAGCAGTGCAATAATCCAGGACAATTATGAGGAATTTATGAGAAAGAACACTATCCACATCCAGAGAAAGAACTGTGAGAGTAGAAAACAAAGAAGAAAAGCAACTGCTTGATCACATGGTTTGATGGGGATTCGATTGGGGTTGTAAACTCTAAATGATCACCCTAGTGCAATTATCAATAATATGGAAATAGTTGACCAACAACACATGTAAAACCCAATGGAATTGCTCATTGGCTATGGGAGGGGGGTGTGAAGAGGGGAAGGAAAGAACATGATTCATCTAACCATGAAAAAATATTCTAAATTAATTAATTAAATTAATAAACTTAAAAAAAAAGATATTTCAGGGAGCTTTAGAATCTATGAAGCAGGCAGTCCATAGCCTGGCTTATCTTTGTGGATTATAAACATGCCACAATAGGAAAAATCTATTCTGATATTCTGGATTCAAGGCCCAGTTATCACTACCTGATTATGTGAAATTATTTCATCTTTCTGGTCCTACATTTCCACATTTCTAGTGGTGAAATATAATTATTGGAATAGTAGTCAGCCAATCAAAGCATTTATTAAATGCCTTTTAAGTGTCAGGACTGTGCTAAGTATCATATTTAGCAATAACTGATATTTATATAATGTTATGTTTTCCAAAGTACTTTACAGACACAATCTCACTGGTAATTTGAGGCTAGCACCAATGCTATTTTTATCACTATTTTACAGAAAAGGAAACTAAGGCTCAAGGAAGTGAAGTGATTTACCCAAGATCACAGTGTCTAAGGCAAGATTTGAGCGCAGGACTTCCTGACTTCAGTGCTCCTAGATCCAGTCAACTGTGTTACCTCGCTGCCCCTGAAATCAAACACTATGGTAGGTTACATTCTCCACCTATTTTTAAGACAGGTCTTAAGAATCATGTGATTCTAGGAGAAAACTTGGTGAAACTTTAGTGGCCTTATAGCATTATTGAAAGGACTCTGATTTCTGGCCAATCCTTCTCCACAGCCCAAGAAAACCAAGATGTAACCACAATAATTAAAAACCACATAAAATATTATACTAATCATAAAAATGTATCTAGACTTTGAATCTCTCTATATGATAAGAAGTTTTCATACCTCAAATCAAAAGTAATGTTCTTAGCAAGGGAAAAATTTGGTCTTGTTCCCAAATCTCCCCCTCCCATCCCACAAAATACATCAGAGAACAATGGAAAAGACTTCAGTATGAGATAAACTGAGGCACAATGGAAGGATCAAAGACACACATTCTACATTCAAGCAAGGACTTCTGATAGGCACAAGTAGTGACTCCAGAGAGGAAGCAATTTCAAGGAGCTTGACCTCTGGTAGAAGATTAGAAAGCTAGCATTCCAATTAAGGAAGGGATAGTCGGAGCAATTGAAGGGAAAGTCGGAGAAAAGAAATCCAGTTAAACAACCTTTCTAGCTGGGAATTCTGGGGATGTAGAATGGGGGGTGTGATGCCAGGACTCCAGGAGAGAGAAAGGACAGTGACTGCTTCAGTGGAGCAATTGCCTTGGCCACGTGTGTTCCTTTCATTCACGCCCTCGTATTTTAAGTTTGTCCCCTCTCTTCCCACAGATCTATGTGTATTTGTGGGAGAATGTATCTTATTATGAAGAATGTTTTATAGCTATTATTTTCATATGTCATTTTAGTAAATATTGATGCTTTGAACTAATTGTTGATATTGACTGACTATTAAAGAGAAACATACCAGTGGGGGCTTCTTTATAATTCTAGGAGAGCTAAACCACAACAGGCTATATTAGAATCTTACATAGCAGCCAGTCTCTAAGTACACAACACGTGAGTGCAAGTGCTATTGAAAGAGTAACACAGAGGGACCTAGGTGGCTCATTAGATTGAGAGACTGACCTACAAATGGAAGGTCTTGGGTTCCAATCTGGTTTCAGATATTTCCCAGCTATGTGACCCAGGGCAAGTAAGTCACTTAACCCATTGCCTAGTCCTTACTGCTCTTCTGCCTTTGAACCAAAGCAAGGTGTTGATTCTAAGACAGAAGGGAAGGGTTGAAAAAAAAAAAAGAAGAAGAACCCAAAGGGCATACTATATCACTCTAAAAACATGACTTATCCTAAAGTGCTTATGGGTCAAAAAATAAAGTCTCAGAGGTGGGGAGAATTTAATTTCCAGAATCTTCCTAATGGATAAATCTCCACCATAATATCCTGAGCAAATAGTTGTGCAGCCTATGCTCGAACCATCCCTTCTTCCCAGTAAAAGAAAATTCACTCCCTTATAGTAAATAACTTGAATTTTAGGGAATTTTTTTCCATTGAACTATAACCTGTCTCTGTGTAGCTTCTATCCATTAAGCCAAGTTTTTACCTATAGTTCTAAATAGCATACAAGTGGGCATCTGGGTGGCAGAGTGGATAGAGTGGTGGCCTGAAGTCAAGAAGATTCATGTTCCCAAGTTCAAATCTGGCCTCAAACACTTACTAGCTGTGTGACCCTGGGCAAGCCACTTACCCCTGTTTCCCTCAGTTTCCTCATCTGCAAACATGATCTGGAGACAGAAATGGCAAGCCATTTCAATGTCCTTGCCAAAAAAAATCCAAAAAACAAAAACAAAACCCAAAGGTGGTCATGGAGAATCAGACATAACTGAAAAATGACTGAACAATAACAGAAGAAAGGCACCCCTTCCATGCAACAGCCCTTCAAATAATTGAAGACAGCTATCACACCCCTTTTAAGTCTTGCCTTCACATTATTACTCCTCCACTTCCTCCTACTAATCTTCGTATGGTGCAGTTTCCAGAATGTTTACCTTCCTGGACATCTGCTTGTGCCACCTTAAATATGTTAAACTTAACACAATGTTTCACTTGTGATTTGGCCATCTCAGAGTAACTGAGTGTAACTATTATTCATTCATTCAATGAGCATTTATTAATTGCTTGCTATGTTCCAGGCACTGGACATGAAAAGACAAGTCTGCCTTTTAGAAGCCTATATCCTATTAGGGAAAAATAGTATGAGAACAAATAGGTAAATACAACTTTTTTAGTAGTACATTTGGATAGGGATATATTCAGAAATGAAGATATAAAAACAAAATATATCAAGAAAATATTTTAAGATAAAACCCATTAATGTAATTCTGATCGTGGGTTTTGGAAATAATACTGGATATGTATTCATTAGAACCTGGATTCAGCTCCTGGATTTCCTATTTATTAGCCATATAAGCTAGGAAAGTCTTTTGACTTCCCTGAGCCTCAGTTTCCTCCACTACAAACTGAGGGAGTTGAGCTAGATGATCTCAAAAGTCCATTCCAGCTGATAATTCTATGATTCTTTTTATCTATTGAATAGAATTCAAACTCTTTTGCCTGCATCCTCTATTTTGGCTTCATCCCTGCCTTTCCAGCCTTACCTCTTACGATCTCCTTTCATTTATTTTGTTTCAGTCCAAACTCAACTACTCACTTTTCTGTTCCTTGACCCACACGAACTTG
Source organism: Monodelphis domestica (assembly GCF_027887165.1). Taxonomy (NCBI): domain Eukaryota; kingdom Metazoa; phylum Chordata; class Mammalia; order Didelphimorphia; family Didelphidae; genus Monodelphis; species Monodelphis domestica. Next base: position 290,384,905 of record NC_077228.1, on the reverse strand, counting down.
GCTCTTTGCCTTTGCTAATCATTCCATGTATCCTCAACATCCTTTTCCTACCTCTCTCATTATTTCCTAACTATTAAGTTTTATTTTCATTTCAAATTCTGCTTTCCCAATTCTTATTTAGTTGATACCTGTCCCAATATGATACTTTCTTTGCCCTTCTTTTACAATCATAGATTTTTCAGGAGTAGAAAGTTTCTCAGAGATCACTTATACCAATCTGTACCTGAGGAGGAATCTTAAATTTCCCTGGAAAATTACTATCTTATTACCCAGTCTCTGCTTGAACAGAGTCAATGTTATCCCCTCAAATAGTCCAATTCCATTCTTGAACAGCTCTAATTTTTAGGATTTTTTTTTTCCCTTACGGAGCTACAATCAACCTTCCAGCAATGTCTAACTAGTTTTGCTCTCCAAAGTAAAAGAAATAGTCTCATCCCATTCTTCAAGTTAACAGAGCCAGGAATTTTTCAGCTTGGCAACTTTTGTTTCTTCTTCCATGAATATTTGAAGATAATTCTTATATCTCCTGTATGTTTCCCCCTTTTTAGGCTAAACATTCTTCGTTCCTTTGATCAGTCCTATGATATCAAACCCTCACCATCTTATTCACACTCCTTGGAATACATTCCCAATTTTCAATGTCTTTCCTAAAATGTGACACTCCTATTGAGTGTATAATTGAACACAAGACTCCAAATCTCCTCTGATTGGCCCAGGGCACAATATTTACTCTTTTCAAGGACAGACAAGTGTTTAATCAGGAAAGTTATACTCTGGTTAGCAGGATGAAACTGTTTTCTCATATGGTCTTTTTCTTCTAGTTGGAGATTAGAAGAGCAAAGAGAAAGATTGTTAAATTAGTGTGGGTACTTCTACTGCAAATACCTAGAATGTAATGTAACTCCAGCTTTAAAAAAAGAGGCTCTAATAGCATGAGGGCTTGGTAGTTTAGGTGTTTTTCTGGAGATATTATTGAGTGATGGCCTAAGAGAAACCTAGAAGACAAAGAAAGAGGATGTAGAAGTCACCTTTTTTCAGATTACTATTATACCTTAGCTTATGAAGAATCATCATAAAGAGAATGATTTGAGGAGGAGATGTTTCAGAAGTAAGAAATTGAAAGGGAGCAATCATGATCAACGGTGATTCCAGCTGTGACTTTTATCATTACTAAAAAAATATAAATATATCTCCGTATTACACTATTGCATTTGTTACATTGCTAAAAATCATTTCTTCCATAATTTTGATGTTTATTTAAACTTCAAATTTTCTTGTGTTCAATTATACACTCAATAGGAGTGTCACATTTTAGGAAAGACATTGAAAATTGGGAATGTATTCCAAGGAGTGTGAATAAGATGGTGAGGGTTTTGATAGCTGGCAAGGATGAACTTTTATGAGAAAAGAAGTTTCTCCAGTTTATTAAAAAAATAATATCTGAAAACTTAGGATGGGACTTAGAGTGACTTGTATAATTCATTAAAGAGTTACAATTTTAGTTATTGATAAGGAGACATCCAAACATACCTACTCTGGATTCTCTTAAAACTCTGGATGATGAAAATGAATTATGATGAGTCAAGTAGCAGACTGAAGTATAATTACCCGCCCCAGCCTATACCTACAAGTCAGTGACCTCAAATCCAGCAACAAAATGCCAAACAATAATTATAGCATTGAGTCTCCTAACCCTAGAAATTAGGGGAAAGTTTAATTGATACCTTTTACACTGTGACCCTGCATTGAACCTTGTCTTAGAACAAAGGAAGAATTTCATCAGAATTGACCATTGAAATGATCTTGTCTCACAGAATTAGAAACATGTCATACTCACAATCAGCCCCACACCTTTCTAGTGAGAAGATGGGAGTGTATTTCATCGTATTATAGAATCATTTCATTTTATATAGAGATTCAAAACTAATGTGAATTTAGCTACCTTATAGTGTGGTTTCTGTTATATTTCTGTTGTCCTTTTGCTAATTAGTTGTTTCGGTTTGGGGATTTTTCTTTTTTTGCTAATAGCGGGTGTTTAATAAATCTCATCCTCTTATGGGCAACTAAGTGGCACAGTGGCCAGAGTGCCAGGCCTGGATCAGGAAAACTCATTTCCCTGAGTTTAAATCTGACACTTAATAGCAGAATAACCCTGGGCAAGTCATTTAACCCTGTTTGCCTCAATTTCTCATCTACAAAATAATCTGGAGAAAAAAATGGTTTGCCACTGATATCTTTGCCAACCAAAACCCCAAATGTGGTCACAAAGAGACAAAATTCAATAATTTCAACAATAAATCTCAGTTAAATTAAATCAAATGACTCATTGAAAGGGGACAAAAAGCATTTATTGGACATCTATTATGTTCTGGTCACTGTGCTAAGTACTTTATATTTCATCTCATTTGATGCTCGGAACTACCCAGTGAAGTTGGTGCCATTAGACCCATTTTTATAGTAAAAGAAACTGAAGTGGGCAAAGGTTAAGGGACCTAGCTAAAGTAATATAGGTACTAAGAGTCTGAGGCTCTATTTGAGCCCAGGTGTTCCTGACTGACTGCTGAATGAAATAGAATAGAACCAGTCCATTGCAAAATTTTAGTGTTGGGGAAGTTATCAATTTCTTATCTTCCCATTTCATTTTCTGTGCTTTCTTCTGATGCTAGGTTTACTATGCCCTTCTGCCCTCTGACTTTATAAGTTCCACATTGAGCACTGTGACTTCTCCAAATCAAAAATCTTATTCAGTACCCTATGTTTTCAATTAGTTTTTGAAAAGAAAATATTGATGAGATTATTTCTTAGCAAGGTATGAATCATTAATACTTCCCTTTAAACTTCACTCTTTTCCCTCTTCTTTCAGTCCCCAGATATTTACATTTTTTTTTCAAAAGGAATAGAGATTTCATTGTGATTTCATTGGTAGAAGAAATCGCACCTCCCATGAAGGCCAATACTTCCTTTACAATTTATAGTCTTAGAAAGCTGCTTAGACTGTGGAGAAATTAAATGACTTGCCAAGATCCCAAAGCCAATATCTTTCAAAGGGGTAACTGGAACCCAAGTCTTTTTCTTGGCTTTGATACCCACTTCCTACACTTCCTTTCTACTCTGCCATACATCCTCCAATATATATGTGCGTGTTTGCATGTACATATATACTTTTTAGTCCAATGAATCTTTAAACATTACATTTTCTTCATCTGTAAATTATTGGACCAGATGACTTCTAAGATTTCCTCTCACTCTATATTCTATGGTCCTATGAAAGTGACTCTTGGGAAGTAATCTGAATGCCTGCCCTGGGACAAAACTGTGTTATTTTAAGGAATGGAACTAAAACATGTAACCGAGGTTATCTCCTCTTTAAAACCAAGGAATTGGATTGGATAATCTGAAGGTTTCTTATAGTTCCAACATTCTATTAAGCTCTCCTAAGTTTATTAACAACCCCACAAGGTGATTTTGTGCTGTGTGATTTGAGGTATTGATAAGTCTCTCAACTAATTTATTTTATATCAATTAAAAGTGAAGAGATGATAAGGGAATACCTCAGGCTGATAACAATGTCAGCAGAGTTAAGAGGGTATATTGATGAGATATAAAAAATTGACTATGTATCAATAGATTGGCTATTGGTGATCAGAAAGAATGAGGAATCAGAGGTGGCAAATATGTTTTAAGGCTGAGTGACTGAGAATGATGATAGGACCTTGACCATGATAGGAATGATAAGAAAAGAGGAGGGTTTGGGGGAAAGATAATAATTCAGGTTTTGGTCATGATGAGTTTAATACTAAGATACCTATACCATGCAATGTGAGATGTGCAATATGGGGTGATCAGAAGAGAAATTAGAGCAAGTTGAATAAATCTTGGAAGTAGCTATGTAACTCAGTATATAGACTGATAACAAAATCAAGCTGAGAATCATCTTTATAGAGCTGATAAATTCTTGAGAACTTATGAGATCACCAAGTGAATTAGTGGAGAGGGAGAAAAGAAGAGATCCCAGGATAAAGCCCTGGGGGATAGTCTGAGTTATTGGTGAAGTCTAGATTGACAATCCATCAAGAGAGCCTGAAAAGATTAGGTTGAAAGATAAGAAAGAACCAGAAGAGAACATCTCAAAGACAAAAAATGAGAGTCTCAAGAAGAACAGCATCATGGACATTGTCAAAGACTACAGGGAGGAGGCAGTTAGGTGGTTCAGTGGTTTGAGATAGACATGGGAGGTCCTGAGTTCAAATGTGGCTTCAGATATTTCCTGGCTCTGTGACCCTGGGCAATTCATTTAACTCCTATTGCCTGATTGTTAATCTGCTAGAAAAGATGGAATAAAATGGGATCCCTTGTACATGCAGAGGGATTTGTCTTTGCAAGAAGAGCCACTTCTTCATGAGAAAGGAATAAAGGAGTAGATATTGGGAAGATACTGGGAGCCATTAGGCCACGATGTTTTGACAAGGACATACATGGTAACCAAGAGGTCATAAAGTGCCTCTTTGGCAGGATGGACTTACCCTGCATGACTTCTCTCATTAACATCCCTTACTAATGGAATTGACATGATTGTTATCCCCTCCCTAGCCTCAGAAGGAATAATATAAGAGCAAAATACTTGCACTTTATTTCCCCAAAATTCCACCAAAAGATCAGACTCTCAAATCCAAACCCCAAAGACCATCACAGGTTAGCTTTTATTTAGGTACATAATTCCCAACAAGGCCAGAATTTCCCCTACTCCCCTGCACAGAAACTTATTCTCCTAAAGCCAACATATAAATCAATCCTAAAGGCCTACACAAAATGTACAAGTACACCAAGCTTCTCCATGTCTCAGTGACTCAATTTCACTAACCAGAAACTCCCCTTGGTAGAAACTCCCAGCTAACCCTGAAAAATGATCAGGCTAATAATTACTCCGAATTGTGTTCTCAGTACCTCTCTGATCTTTCAACATCACTACTATGATTGTTGAATTGTTTCTAGAACTTCTGACTGGTTATCTATTTTTATTAAAAGTAACAAGTAGTTTTCTTTGATTGTTTGTAAGTTTAGACACCTCACAGGTCAATGAGAAAATTAAGCCATCTGAGACGAAATCATTTATCTTGTGTGGAACCTTTATTCATCCTGTGAAAAATTATTAGTTACAATACAAGAATATAGAGTGATCTCAGGATGTTAATCAAGTTAAAAGGTAATGTACCATTTTTCTAATTATCTTTACTAGAACATATGTGCTGAAAATTGTATCTATGTGCCAAGAAGATGGGTATAAGAATGAGCACAAGATCTGGGCATGTGGAGGAGCCACCAGATGCAAAGCTTGCCCCTGGCTGATACATATGTTTTCGCTGACCCGTTCCACCTTCTGAGAATCCCTGGAACCACAAGTGGGGCTGGACCCTGGCCTGTGGCAGAAAGAGGCATCCAAATGATTTGAGATGAGGAAGAGGGAAAAAGAAGAAGCTCCTGGTAAATGAACTTGATTTGTTACCCCAAGGATCAAAAATTTTTTAAACCCTTACCTGCTGTCTTAGAAGTATTAATTCTAGGTATTGGTTCCAAGGCAGAAGAGTGGTAAGGGTTAGGAAATGGGGGTCAGGTGACTTGCCCAGGGTCACACAGCTAGGAAGTGTCTAAGGCCAGATTTGAAGCCAGGACCTCCCATCTCTAGGTCTAGGTCTCAATCCACTGAGCCACCTGGCTGCCCCCATCAAACATATTTCTTGTCATCAGTCATTTGTCAGTTGTGTCCAACTCTTCATAACCCCATTTGGGATTTTCTTGGCAGAGATACTGGAGTAATTCACCATTTCCCTCTCCAGGTCATTTTACAGATGAGGAAATGGAGGGAGGCAAACAGGACTAAGTGACTTGTCTAAGATCACAGAGCTAATAAATGTCTGAGGCCAGATTTAAACTCAGAAAGATAAATTGTTTTTTTTTTCGTTTGTTTGTTTTTTTAGTCCAGGCCTGGTACTCCATCCACTGTGTCATCTTGCTAATCCAAGAATCAAAGTTAACATCCTCTTTATTTAAATATTTATCTTCTATTTTAAAATCAATTTTTAAAAATTAAAAAATCAAGTATTAACTCCAAGGCAGAAGAGCAGTGAATGCTAGGTAATTAGGGTTAAGTGACTTTCCCAAGGTTCCACAGCTAAGAAGTCTGAGGCCAGATTTCCACCTAGAACCTCCCCTTTATTTTTTTAAACCTATACTTTTCACCTTAGAATTAATAATGTATTTTGACTCCAGGGCAAAAAAAACAGTAAGGGCTAGGCATTGGGGGTTAAATGACTTGCCCAGGGTCGTACAACTAGGAAGTATCTGAGTCCATATTTGAACCCATGATTGTCCATCTCTTGGGCTAACTTTCTATCCACTGAGCTACCTAGCTGCCTACCTCTTTTTTTTTTAAGTTTTCGAGGGTTTTTGCAACCTGATCCTTCCTACCATTCTAGTCTTCTTACTTTTTCCTGTCTTCGCATACTCTATGATACAGAACACTTGCTTTGTTATTCCTCTCACATTATTCCATCTTCTGGTTTTGTGCCTTTTCACTGACTATCCTTCCATTCTTGGAATGCTTTCTTTCAGCTCATGCCACATCTTCTGCAGGAGGCCTTTCCCAGCTCTTCTTCATTTCCCTTCACCCTACACCTACTAAGCATTCTTTCTTCCTTCTTTCAAGATAACCTTCCACTTAGACTGTATATATCTGATATGTGCAATTTTTGCATAGAAGGAAGTAAAGAAGGTTCTTTTGGACAAGTTGAAATGGATTTTTTTTTAAACTCTTACCTTCCATCTTGGAATCAGTACTGTATATTGGCTCCAAGGCAGAAGAGTGGTAAGGGTTAGGCAATGGGGGTCAAGTGACTTGCCCAGGGTCACACAGCTGGGAAGTGTCTGAGGTCAGATTTAAACCCAGGACCTCCCATCTCTAGGCTTGACTCTCAATCCACTGAGCTACCTAGCTGTCCCTCAAATGGAATTTTTAATTCCAAAATGAATTTTTAATTCATCTGGTTCTGACCAATTAAAAGCAATGGGGTTGGAATAGCATTTTACTCCCTTGTAATTTATTTGTTTGGTCTTAGTGATGCTTTATAATGTTTTAAAGTGTTAAAAAATGCCTCAACCTAAAAATATCTACTATATACTATATTTAGGTGTTTGTGATTCCAGTATTAATGATTCATTCACTCATTTGGGTCTCAAAGTTACTTCTATCTTAAAGAATCCTCTACACATCCTCACACATATACACATGCATGCTCATACATACCTAGAACCCTTCATTAGCTAATACCTTAGAAGAAATGTTTTTGTTTTTAACTTGAAAACTAATTGAAAAGGCAAGGTACGTGGCCTCTAATAGAGGAATCTGGTAAGATGTTGGGGTGAGAGATGAGTCTTTGGGAGAATGGTATGTCAGAAAAAGGCAAGAAGGAATGTGCAAAGGACATATGAGGGCACCAAAACCCATTTCACCATCCCCCCCCCCTCGCACCTGTCCTCAGTTAGATTTAAGCAGCAGAAAATATTAGAAAAATGGGCCACAGAAAATTGCATCATTCTGGACTATCAGGATTCATATTTATTCTCAGTAATTTAATGAGATATTTTTATGATTCAGTTTATTTTGGCTAATAAGTGTCTGGGAACACGCATGGAATTTTAAAAACACATTTCATAGCAAAACAGCACCCTGCCCCAGAGTGGCATGGGCCAGTACTAACACAACAGTTATAGCTCATAAGCCCTTATGGGCCAGAATGGGAAAGCTAACAAAGATAGGTCTGACACTGGGCTACCTGGAGGGGCCAGTGCACTGGGGTTCTGGTAATGATGGAGTCCCTTCTTAGAAGAACCTAAAAATCTCTTCCTTGAAGACACTGACTGATCTCTTTGTACATTTTAAAAATTATAATTTATTCCTAGATATCTCAACCCCTACCTCCTCTCCTCTCCCCATACCACAGACAGTATTCTTGGACAAAAAAAGCATATATATATATATATATATATATATATATATATAAATTATGTCATTCTATATTTCTATTTACAAATTCTTTGGAAGTGGTCATTCTTCAAATATTAATTCTGTAGCTGTATATAATGTTCTCTTGGTTCTACTCATTTCATGTAGTTATTTCATGTAGTTATTTCCAAGTTTTTAAAAAAATTAACCTGCTCATCATTTCTTATGGTGTATTAGTATTTCATCACAGTCATATACCACATGTTATTCAACTACTCTTCAATTGATGGATATCGTCTCAATTTCCAGTTCTTTGTCACCATAAAGAGAGCTGCTATAAATATTTTGGAATATGTAGGTTCTTTTGCTTTTTCCCTGCTCTTCTTGGGAAACAGGTATATACAGTTTTATAACTTTCTGGGTATAATTCCAAATTGTTCTCCAATTTTCAAACATTTTTAAGATCAACCTCCCAAGAGATCTCCTCAAGACATGTAAGATCATACTTCCCTGCCCTGCAACACTTAGTCTTGGCATGTTGCATGTGGAGTGCTGGACTTGAAATGAGGAAAATCTAAGTTCAAATGTGGCCTCAGACACTAGCTGTGTGTCTTAAATTGAATTATGCTATATTATTTGTGCCTTAGTTTCCTTATCTCTAAAATGAAGGAGTTAGACTTGCTAGTCTCCAAGATCCCTCCCAGTTCTAAATCTATGATCCTATCATCCTTTGACTCTTTGAGGTACCCAGGATTCCTTGCCTAGTTTATAAAGTGTTTTGTATGCAAATATATACATTCAATAAATGTTTGTTGATTGCTTAAATTACTGTGAAACTTGGGGAAAACTGAATCCAAGAGGTTTTACACTTCATTCATTTAGCTGCTATTTAATGAGAATCTGTTAGATCTCAGTTGGTACCTAGGTGGTACAGTAGGTAGAGCACTATGTCTGGAGTCAGGAAGACTCATCTTCCTGAATTCAAATCTAACCCCAGACTCTTCATATCTGTGAGACTCTGGGCAAATCACTTTATCCTGCTGGCCTCAGCTAGAGAAGGAAATGGCAAACCATTCCAATATCTTTGCCAAGGAAACCCCAAATGCAATCATGAAGAACGGGGCATACCTGAACAAAAACAACACTAGATCCAAGACTCTGTGCTAAGTTCTATGGCTGGTACTAAAATCAACGGTTTCTGCCCTACTCCTATTAGACTTTGAGCTTCTTGAGAACAGGGACCATCTTCTGCCTTCCTTTGGATCCCTAGTGTTTCACACAGTGCCTGGCACATAGTAAACACTTAAAGAATATTTATTGACTGATCAACTGCCCTACAAGGCAAGCCTGGAGAGGCACTCAATATTTAATATTATATGGCTCACATCATTGTCAAATCCAGAAGGATCAATGTAAAATTGGGGAGCATCCCTGAAGCAGAATAAAGGCTTCTATCCAATATTCCGAGTCACTAACTTCATGGAACACGAGGGAGACATTCCATTGTAAAATTTTACACCCTTGTCAGCTGTGTGGTAGTGAAAGAGCTCATTTATGGGACCTGAAATGATTTGTTTGATGGTGCTATGCAAAGAGACACCCACTTCAATGCTTTCAGAATTCATTACTCTATCAGTCAGAGTGACTGCTGCCTCTAGGAACCTAAGGAAACCCAAGATGCCTAATTTATTTTATGTAAACTATGGAGTTTCCAGACTTCCTTAGGGATGGGGAGGGGGGTTTACGCAGCAGGCACACTGTCCCTTGGATTCACACACCCAAAGATTTCCCAGCTAAGAAGCACTTCCCAGAGCTTATTGTCCACTGGCATAGCCTCTAATAAATATGAGAAGAGAGTCATCACAGGGGATAGAGTCAGTTTTAGAATCAGGACAAGTTCTGCCTCTGACACACACTGGCTTTGTGTCCATGGGTAAGTGATTCTTGGTGCCTTAAGCAACTCTCTGATTTACTGAGCAGTTGCAGATTTACATTGATAGAAGGGTTTTCTTTCCTGGGAACTCATCCCATGGATGAAATCACAGATCCAAACTAATTAACAGCAATGATGACAACAAAAGCAATAAATCAATAAATGTTTATTAAAATGCTACTCTGTGCCAGGCCACTGTGACACCTGACACAAAAGTAACACAGGGGATAAAGCACTAGGTCTGAAGTCAGGAAGACTCCTCTTCCTAAATTCCAAATCTGACCTCAGATAGTTACTAGCCATGTGACCCTGGGAAAGTCATTTAACCTTATTTGCCTCAGTTTCTTCTTCTATAAAATAAGCTAGAGAAGAAAATGGCAAATCACTCCAGAATCTTTGCCAAGAAAATCCAAAATGGGGTCACAAAAAATTGGACACAACTGAAATGGCTCAACAAGAATATCAAGGCGTTGTGCTAAGTACCAGGGAATAAACAAAAAGATGTGAAAGAGCTCACCATCTAATTAATATAATAATGAAGATAATTATAATAATAAAGTCAGGAAACATTCAAATCATAACCTGGCCATTTCAAAGTGTGATTGAAGGGATGAAGGAGCTGCTAAATGGGGATGATGAAAGCTCGTGACATTAAAAGTCACTTCCAAAATATGGAGGAAGTAAGAAAAGTGGCTTGGAATGGCTTCTGAACAGCTCACACAGAGCTTATCTGGCCATTCTAGATAGGAATGGTGGGTCCATCCATATGCAGAAATGGTCCCATGGTTATACCACAAAGGACAGGAAATCAAAGCTTGTTCTTGAGTTGTTGTCCTCCTCCACAAACCATTCCACTTTTCATTTTCTCTTTTCCAAACCGTACTCAAGCAATAAGCTTCTCCACAAGGCCTGGGTTTTTCTTCAGGAAAAATGAGAATAGTAACAACACAGAATAAAATCCAGCCCAAATCCCAGGGGCCCCGTCCCCCCTTTCCTTCTGTGTTCCCTTCTTTTCTTTCCATAGGGGTTGCTGAAGGCCCAGGAATGTTTCTGAGCAACCCAGGAGAAGCCCTTACCGTAAGCTCTGCTGCTAAACAGACCGAGATGTTTAGGTAAGCATTATAATGGGCATGGAAATAAAGAAACCACAATTCAAAGCATAAGTCATCTCGGATGAGAATACACATGTTTGGGGCTAGGTTTATGAGAAATGAAGAACTGAAGATACTGGCCTTGTGGATCCGCACCCCGGCACTGGTGTTTTCTCAGTGCCAGGAGTGATTTATTTCTGGTAAACAGCTTTGCTCAAGTGGGGCATCCAATTACTACAGACCTTGTTTGCTATAAAAACTAACTGCATAGAAAAATATTGCCTTAGCAAGGTTTAACTGGTGGTTAATCCAAACATGTGGCAAAGCACAAATTCCAGGGCTCAAAATATCCTCCCAACTCCTGAGCGACATCTGAACGTCCAGAGAAGATCATAATCATCGCTCCCAATGAGCCATGACTCAGAGGCAGTGTATGGAAAGAGGACATTTCCAGCGAAACCATAGTATGGAAAGCAAACAGAGAGGGAGCTGGAAACCTTCCCCTAGGTAAAAGTTCTGGGGCTAACCCAGCTTCTTTGAAGAGACTGGGCCATTGTGGAAGTTTTGGAGTGGATGCAGGGGTAGAAGAGAAGAAAAGAATGAAAAATATGTTTCTTATATACATTTCTTCACTTAGAATACTATTCTATAGCATAAATTCATTCCCTACCCTCCTGTTTAAAATTTTAAACAGACACTGGGATATACCCTTTTCAAAAATGAAACAACTCATCAGGAAGAAAATTATTGTTATTTTAAAGCAAATTGCCTCATTCTAGAGACTCAGGTCTTACTTTCAATATCTAGATTTTCATGTGAAAAAGCTTATTTTTAAAGTAAAATTCATGCTTCATGAAGAATGGTAGCTCCTATAAAACTTGTGTCAACTTTTTTTTCCCCCTTTAAGGTTAAAATGCAGCAATGAGTTTAATATCCAAACCTTCCCTCTTTCTCTCCATCTTCTATCCTTGGGGTTTCCTGCCTCACTAATAGCTTTCAGTTGGCCTCTCGAGGTGTCCGGTGACGGTGTAGTCTGATCACTGCAAATGTATATTCTCCTTGCATATCCCGGAGGATTAGTCAAAAATACTTTTCCTATTTAAAGGTGGCAGTTGGCAGTCAAAAGAGATCCCAAACTGGTTTGAATCGTTTCCACTGAGAGGAACGTAAAGTGTCAACTTACCAAAGCAAACAGGAACCGTCTTTGCCATGATGGAGCAGGCTCCTGGCTCAGTTAGCTTGGTCTCCTGCCATGGGCAATAATCTAAATTCACAGAATCTGGAAAGGGTAGGAAGAGAAATGGGCCTCCTGAAATCATCCAGGCTCACCCATTTCTTTGCTTTCCAAACAGGAATGCCAGGAAATCAACCTCAATGGATTCATGATGCCCATTTTCTTATCAATTCCATTGCTGGGCATAGTGCCTGTCATATAGTGCTTAATACATGTTAATTGACTAACTGAATCCAATTCAAAACAAACAGGCATTTATTAGGAATCTTAGAATCATAGAATCTTCACTCTTGAGTCTGAGGAAGGGACTTTAGAGACCATCTAAGTCCTCTCCATCCCCATTTGATGAATAAGGAAACTGAGGTCAATGCAGGTTAAGTGATTTGTTCAAGATATTGTCTGCCACACAGGCCTTAAGTTTTTATTTTTTTAATTGAACAACAACATTTATTTAGCTTGTTCTTCTTAAGGCATGGTGCTAAGCTGTAGACATAGAGAAAGGCAGAGCCTTCCTCTGACCTCAAGGATAGGCATTAAATTTGTGCCAGGAACTGTGCTGGGCACTGAGGATATGAAAGAGAAAAAATGAGAATATTCTTTCCCCTTAGGAAATGACATTCTCCAGGATTTCTTTATATCCAACCTAAACTTCTCCTGCTGCAGTTCAAGCCCCATTTTCCCTCTGTCTTCCATGGGCTATGTGTCAGAAGGGTCCTCAGAACATCGAATCCATCCCCTTTACTTTATATTTAAAGACACATGAGCCCAGGGAGGTTAAATGATTTGCCTCAGATCATACAAGTAGTAAGCACCAGAGGCAAGATTTGAACCTGTGTCCTCTGATTCCCAAGCCACTGTTCTTTCCACTGTATCCCAAAGCTGGGCACCATCTTTGACATAATAGTCCTCCAGTAACTGAAAAGCAGTTATTAAATCAACTCGCATCCTTGTCATTCCCACATTCAATAACTACAGTGCCTTCAGCTTTCCCTCACAAACACCTTTCTCTTACTATTTAATCATTTTTATTGCTTTCCATAACCCTTAAATGGTTGGGCCTCAAACGAGACACTTTATGAAAGCTAGACTAATGCAGAATGAATATTAGGAAACTGAGCTCACAGCCCCTCTGAGCTATTCTGCTCTTAACACTGCCCATTCTACAGGAAAGAATAGACACATTCTTCCACTGTCCTGCCATAAGTTTTTAATTAACCGTTCTTTCTGCTACTCAGATATCCATACAGGGTAACTCCTTTCAAGACTCATGATTCTTACCTGATGATTTATAAGATGGCACCTCCAAAAAACAGCCTTACTAAAGGTGACTTTCCTTGGACCCTATATTAAATGAGTTGGTTTAACCAAGGTCTCTCCTTTCCATTTTCAAGAGGTTTCCTTCTGGGATGAAAGAGGGGTAACAGCTCGTTATGGAGCTGAAAAGCCCAGGACAACATAGGGAGCCCTGATGGTCACTTGGGGGCAGACAATCTAATCATATTTGATTTTCAATCTTGAAAGAATTTGAAGCTTCAGGTTCCTCATCCGTGGTCTTAATTAAAAGGTGGGCATCATAGGATAGAGGGCAGGGAGTAATCTCAACCTAATTCCTTTAGTTTCCAGGCTGAAAACCAAGACCCAGAGAGGAGAATCCATTTGTTGGAACTGAATCATAGATTTAATACTTCAAGGAAATATCTGAGACCATATATTTAAAACGTTTTTGCTTTTTAGATGAGGAAATTGTAGCTGAAGGTTACATAAGTAGTAAATGTCAGATGCAGGGTTTGAACTCAGACTCTCCCTGATACCAGTCTCAGAGAAAGTAGAGAGGTCAAAATTTTATTTAAAGTCTTTTGATTCCAAATCCAGTGTGCCTTCTATTAACACCATTCTCTTTACATAGCCATTATTATTCAGTTTTCTCTCACAGTCTATTATATACCTAATCCTGGAGTCCTTTTCATTTCAAGGTAGCTAGGTGGCAATGTAGATTGGGTGCTGGACCTGCAATCAGAAAGACTTGAATTCAAATCTACCCTTAAACACTGTGCCACTCTGCATGATTAATACATTGATTTATAAAGTGGTGAATAAATGCTTCTTTCCTTTCTTCAGTGAGAGGATTGTCATACCTCCCAAGGCATCACATTCTTCTTTTGGAAATCTTTAGTAGAAAATGATTCTTCCATTTATCAAATCTAAATCTACTTCTTAAAAGCAGCTGTTCATTGTTCTTTCTGTCCTTCCCAATGCACTAAACAAAAGCAATCTCTCTTTCACATGACATTCCTTCAACTACTTGAAGAGAACTACCATTTTCTACTCTCCTCTCTTTCTGTCCTTCAGATTTCTGTCTACCATGCATCCCTTGGTTCTTCAACTGATTCACATATGGCATGATCTCCAGGTCAACATGATTGCTGTTCTCCGGATGCTCCCCACTTGTGTGTCCTTCCTAAAATGTGTCCCAGAGAAATCAACCCAATATTCCTCATGTACTCCCAACAAGGAAAGAAGAGAGTAGACCACCATTTCCCCTCTTGTTCCTAGAGCTATGCCATTCAATGCAAATTAAGATCCTGTTAGCATTTTTTTTTTGGCCACCACTTTGTGTGGTTACCTCATGTTGAGCTTGGGGTCTACAAAAATCTCCAGATCTCTTTTTTCCTCATATGTACATTTTGTAAAGTGTGTGTGTGTATATGTGTGTGTGTGTGTGTGTGTGTGTGTGATTAATATATGTTATGCTGTTATACCCTAAATACCATTGGACCTTTCCATCTGAGTTAAAATGGAAACCTTCTCATGTATGAGCTCTTCCATTAGAATGAGAACTCCTTGAGAGTAGACTGTCTTATTTTTTCTGTTTACATCCCCAACACTTAGCACAGTGGTTTTCATATAATGAAATCTTTTTTCAGTCAAAAAAATCATTGTCCTTCAGTCATTTCAGTCATGTCTAACTTTTCATGATCCCCTTTGGAGTTCTTGGCAAAGATACTAGAGAGATTTGCCATTTCTTTCTCCAGCTCACTTGACAGATGAGGAACTGAGGCAAATAGGATTAAGTGACTTGCTAGGGATACCCAGTTAATAAGTATCTGAGCTCAGATTTGAACTCAGGAAGATGAGTCTTTCTGACCCCAAGCCCAGAACTCAATCCATTGTACCTCCTAAAGTAAAATTCATACAAATATCTGTAGATGCACATATAATAAGATAACAGATTGCTATCTGTTTGCATCTCCTGTATTTATTTGTATTTTCTTCTGTTGATTCAAAAATATTTCAGGTAGGGAGGGGCTGAATATCAGTTACTCCACATATTAACCTACCACCCCTCCCTTCTAGCAGAACAAGCTATCCCTGTTAACAATTAAGAGTGGTCTAACAAAACAAATCAACACATTGGCCACGTCTGAGAAAGCTTATCTATCCCATTCCTCCTCCCCAAGTCTATTACTTCTGTCAAGAGGTGGGAGGTATGTTTTATCATTAAGCTTTTGAAGTCACTCATTTTGTGCTACTTTGATCAGAGTTCTGAGGTCCTTCAAAGTTGTTTTCCTTCATATCATTGTTATTATCATTTGGTAAAATGTTTTCCTGGCTTTGCTTATTTCATTCTAAATAAATGCATTTAGAATTAGAAGAGAAACGTTTAGGAGGAAAAATCTCTCCTGAAAATTTCTCCATTAAAAGTATAACATCTAGGATAAATAAAGAATTAAGCATTCACAAAAATATATGAGAACATCAGCCATTCCCCAGATCTTTTCTTCAGAAAGACCTTAGAGAATTGTCATGAGAAAAGGGAGAAAAGGAATAAGCATTTTTATAACACCTGCTATGTGGTAGGCACTGTGCTAAATGCTTTTTATAAATAATATGTTGTTCAATCTTCACAACAACTCTGAAAAGTAGATGTTATTTTTCCTCATTTGGTTTTTGTTGAATTTCATCTCATTCATGCCAGATTCTTCATGACTGGAGTTTTCTTGGCAAAGCTACTAGCGTGGTTTCCTTCTCTAGCTCATTTTACAGATGAGGCAACTGAGGCAAAAAGGGCAAAGTGACTTGCTCAGGATCACAAAGCTAGGAAGTATTTGAGGTCAGATTTGAACTCAGCAAGAGGAGGCTTCCTGATTCCAGGATCAGCATTTTTATACACTGTGTTAAGTGGATGCCATTCCCATTTTACAGATGAGGACTGGGCAAACAGAAAATAAGTGATTTTCCGAGGCTCCCAGTGTCAGTATGTATCTGAAGCCAACTTGGAACTGAGGTCATCCTAATTCTAGACCCAGAAGTATCTTCACTGTGCCACCGGTTTCTTCATAAGGAAAGTACTTCATAAAAATGAAAAGAATTTGATAATTGTTCATTCTCCTAATTAGGAAATCTTCAAAGGGAAATTACATCTGCACTACCACTGAAATATTATGCTCCTATGGAAGATAATTATGCTATAGTAGACTGAGGTGAATTTAACAACACGATTCTATCATATACAAGAACTTCTTGCAAACATAGTCACCTCTTTTGGGTCTGAGAGCCATACTAGCTGAGGCTATAGTACTTAACTCCATTTTGAATGGTAGTAAAACTTGAATAAATTCCTTTATTAGAGTATGAGAATCAGTATATCATCAGCTCAGGTAGACAAAGGAACAATTAAAATTATTTTAAAGCTATCCACAAGCTGGCACACCATTTCCTCAAACTTTTCACTCTTATTTACCATGGCTCTTTGGTATCTACTCTGTCTCTTGGAGAAATTGGACTACTGTCTCTGCACATCTGCTATGCCTCAATCTCTATGTAGATATTCACACTGATGTGTGTGATATCCTCCCTCCATTTTTCTACCTACTCCTCATTTAAAGTCCAGCTCAAATGCCACCCTCTTCATGAAGCCTTATCTAACTTCTGTTTATTTATAAGGACCTTCCCCCTTGGGCTTCACATTACACTTGATTTTGTTAAACATATTTTTCAATTAAGGAATATTTATTTTCTCTCTTCTACATCTTTCCCCTCTCCAACTGAGAAAGAAAAAAAGAAAAACAAAGTCTTTGTAATAAATAGGCATGGGCAAATAAAAAAAGATTATAATGTTGGCCCTGCCATATCATACACACACACATATCTAGAAGATATATAGATATAGATATAAATATAGACAGACAGATAGAAAGATGAACAGATAGAGAAAGAGAGAGAGAGACAGAGACAGAGACAGAGACAGAGACAGAGACAGAGAGAGATGGAGATAGTTGACTCAGTGGATAAAGTGTAGGGTTTCCAGTTAAGAAGTCTCATTTTTCCTGAGTTCAAATCTGGCCTCCGCACTTAATAGCTCTGTGTCTCTAGGCAAGCCATTTAGTCCTATTTACCCCTCTTTCTTCATCTGTAAAATGAGCTGTAGAAATAAATAACAAATCACTCCAGTAGCTCTGCCACGAAAATCCCAAATGGGGTCATGAAGAATGGGACCCCACTGAAAGCAATGAACAACAAAATCAACAAAGGAACTGTCTATATCTACATTTTAACCTATAATTATATCAATATTTATATATCTCTTTATATCAATAACTATGTCCATGTTTATATCAACATCTATTTCTATAGCTATGTCTATAGTTATATCTATGGCTATATCCATATCAGTATCTATATTTTTATCTATGTTTTTGTCTGTCTATATCTATGTCAGTATCTATGTCTATATCTGTATTTATGTCTATGTCTATATCTTGTCAGTATCTATGTTTATATCTGTCAGTATTTATGTCTATATCTTTGTCAGTGTCTATGTCTATATCACTGTCAATATCTATGTCAGTATCTATGTCTATACCATTGTCAGGGTCTATGTCTATATCTATGTCAGTATCTATGTCTATATCATTGTCAGTGTCTATATCTATATCTATGTTATCTATATTTATATCTATGTTTATGTCTATATCTAAATCTATGTTTCATTCTGTACCCTGAACCATCACATCTATGCCAGGAGGTAGACAGTATACTTCTAGAATTGTGGTTTGTCTTTGGGTTGATCAGATTTAAGTCTTTCAAGATTGTTCATTTTTCTTATAATGCATTTATTATTATACAAAATTATTCTCTTCATTCTGCTCAGTTGTATCTGAATCAATTTATACAAGTATTCCCAGGTTTCTTTGAAACCATCCTTCTATTGTGGTTTGTTTGTGACGTTTTAAGTCTTGTTGCTCATCCATTAAAATGTAAGCACCCTTTGAGTGTTTCATTTCATTCAACTGTTTCATTTCTTCTTTTTTTAATTTTATGTTTCCAGATTACATGTAAATTCAATTATAAAAATTCATTTTTTGACATTTTGTGATCTATGTTCTTTCCCTCACTCCCCCTCCTTTCCCCTCTCTGAGATGGCAGATAATATGATATAGATTATACATGTGCTATAATGCAATAATTATTTCCACACTGGTCATGTTGTGAATAAAGATAGGTATCATTTGTCCTAGAAAAAATTCATAAAGGAAATAAAGTAAAGAATGTTTCAATCTGCACTCAGATTCCACCAGTTTCTTCTATGTTAGTGAGTACCTTTTTTTTTTATGAATCCCTTGAAACTCTCTTGGATCCTTGCATTGCTGAAAATATATAAGTCATTCACAATTGATCAGTATTGCTGTTACTGTGTACAGTGTTCTGGTTCTGCTTACTTCATTTTGCCTCACTTCATATAATTCTTTCCAGGATTTTTTGTAATTTATTCATCATTTCTTATGGAATACTTGTATTCCATTACAATCATATGCCACAACTTATTCAGCCATTCTCTAGTTAATGAATGTCCTTTCAGTTTCCAGTTATTTGCCACTATGAAAAGAACTGCTATAAAGATTTTTGTACAAAGCTTTTCCCCTTGTCTTTGAGACCCTATACCTTTTAGCATTTCATGTGGTAGAATAATATTTTATCATATTTATACACCATAATTTAATTATTCTCCAACTGATAATCATTCCATTAATATTGCATTCTTTACAATCACAAAAAGAGATGATATAAAAATGTTCATGCATATGAGTCCTTTTCTTCTTTCTTAGATCTATTTGGGGTATAGACTTAGTAGTGGTATTTGTTGGTTCGTAGGGAATATCCAGTTGAATGGTTTTGGAGGCATAGTTTTAATTGCTTTCCAGAATAGTCATTTTTGTTGTTGGATCATTTCAGTCATGTCTGACTCTTCATGAACCTATTTTGGGATCTTCATGGCAATGATACTGGAGTGCTTTACTATTTCCTTCTTCAGCTAAATTTGCAGAATGGTTAGACCACTTTTCAATCTCAGCCAAAAGAGTATTAATGGATCTGTTTTCCCAGAGCTCTTATAGTCTTTGTCAATTCTCATTTTTATACCTCTTTGATGGTCATGTCATATGTATTATATTTATCTACATATTTGTGCAACTGTAGTACGTTAAGCTCTCTGAGGGCAAGGAATTGTATCTTCTCTAAATTTTGTATATTTTGCAGTACCTAAGACAGAGCTTAGGCAATCTTAGATGCTTAATAAAACATTTTAGTTGAATTCCATTTATGGGTCTCTATATAGTTAAATTGCTAAGCCAAATAACAAGCTAGGAAAAAGTGGAGGTAGATTCTCTAGCTCCTTAGCTCCAACTCTGTTGGCAAAGCAGCCTTAGCTCTAACAGAAGTTAAAACTTTGGGATGATGCTAAGGACTAGAGTAGCAGGTGCCTGTCATGCAGCTGCTCCATTTTATTTACAAAGATACCCAGAACACCTGGGAATGTAATGATGATAGAAATAGCTCCCAGGACAGCCATCCTATTTCCAGACTTTTAAAAGATCTATCTGGAATTCAGTATCTGAATTGTCTAGTTCAGCAGCTGGCAAATAATTGCCTTCCATTAAGCCCATTATTGAACTCAGTTGTCTATATAAACAATAGAGTTTTCTTTCATTTTGAAACCTGCTGAATTTATTTTTTAGGATGGGGTATAATATCTAGGAAGAAAAGGTTATGGAGAGAGGTTTGATCAGGCTTTTATTTATTTGAAGAGCATATAATTCCCATTATATGTATACAAGATGTTTCCCTTCACTGTACTCAAGGCTGAACAGATGTATAACTATACATTTTTATAAAAAAATATAACCATTAGAAGGCTCAGACTTAAACATTAGACAATATTTTTGGTAAGAGGGGGCAGCTAAGTAACAGAGTGGATAGAGTGCCAGTCCTGGAGTCTGGGTTCAAATCTGATTTCTGATACTTATATGATCCTTTACAAGTCACTTAACCCTATTTGACTACCTCCTGCCCTCTTAGAATCATTACTAAGATAGAAAGCAACAGTTGTAAATATGTATGCTCAATAACCCATAACATAAAAAATACACTCGGTTTCTTAGTTTCTACTCAAAAAATTAAAAACGTTCCTGGAGGCATGTCCTTAAACTTCTACATATGCATCAAAGGACCCTTGGCTGCTTTTCTCCTATAGAGAAACTCTTGCCTCTGTATTTTCTGGCTCTCCTCTCTGCCACTGGGTGGCTGTCTTGGCCCTTTCACTAAGATATTCAAAGCAAGAAGCAGGAAAGCCTTAGTTTACCTTTTTAACATCTCTGCTCCTCTTTCCTGCTTTCCTTCCTATATTTTGCAGAAAAGAAAAAGAAAAGTCATAAAATCCCGTGATCTTTTGGAAATTTGTCAGCCTTCATTTTTGTGTTTCCCCAAGCAGGAGGTATTTCTCACTTCACTCTTTTTGGTTTTTCCCCTCCCATCTGGTATACAGATGATTTAACTGGAGCCTATGATAAACTTGTTTGCATACAACAATACTTGCTAACTTTCAATTGAAGCAAGACCTGAGATGGGAGCTTTAGAAGGAGCCTGAAAGATTTACTTAGAAACTAGATTTTTAAGGGTGAACAATATTTCATATGCAGAGCAGAACATTTAGAACCAAAATTTGAACAAAGTCTTTGAACATAGGTTTCAACTGACTTCACCAAACTTTGCCAGGTAGACACGCAGGGTTTTTGTTCCAGCAACCAGTCTCTTTGATCTGTGACACACACTTTTCCTGGGCTTCCCATAAAGTATTTTTAACCAGTCTCCAGGCTTCCTGTGGGTTTTACACTTTTTTAAACAACTTTTGATTTTTTTCCCCTAACTAATGTCTACAGTTCCCTTTTCTAAAATGAAGTAACTATGTGGTGGATATTTTTAAACCCTCCCTCAGTGGCCAGAATATTGAGTTTATAATCATTTGTGATCACTAATAACAGTACCCCATGGATACTGATTCCAACCTACTATATGAAACTAGTCCAAACGATTTCCTTTCCTTTTAGTTCTAGAACTATAGGATGTAAGCAGAAGGACCTTCATCTACTCCAACCAATTGCTACGGAATCCAATTTGAACACAGTGACTGGCCAGCCAAGGAAAAGTACAAGGTAGCAATGAGGTTGGGAAGTTAGCCTGCCATCCCCAGTTGGACTACCTGTCCTGGAAAAGAGAATTTTAACTTCTAGGGAAACTAATCAGATACCACACTGACTTTTTTAGAGGTGAAAGGGGGAATGGGGCAGGGGAATGAAAAATAATACAGCAGAACTGATCTCAACTCAACCAATGGGGTCGGGTTGTTAATGTGGTTTCCAGCAAACTGCTCATAAAATTCATGGCAGCAGCTAATTGCTACCATGTTCTTCCTCACATACTCCCATATTAAATTTGAAATGGGGAGAAAGGGAGGGGGGAGAGGAAAGGAGAGGAAAGACAGGGGAAGAGAGAGGGGAGGGAGGAGAGAGAGAGAGGAAGAAAGAGAGAGAGATGGAGGGAGGGAGGAGAGGGAGGGAGGGGAAGAAGAGAGGGAGAGAGAGAGGGAAGAAGGGAGAAAATGAGAGAAAAATAAAGAAAGAGAGAGAGAGACAGAGAAAGAAAGAGAGAGAGAGAGAGAGAGAGAGAGAGAGAGAGAGAGAGAGAGAGAGAGAGAGAGAGAGAGAGAATTTCCAAAGCTGTATTAAGCCATTCAGGACAGAGGAATGTATGATCTAAAGTGAGCCATTCACATCACCACAGTTATGTGGGCGAGCTGTCAAGCTCTGGATTACATGTCAGTCACAACACAATGAACAAGGCTTCTGCCAGCTGCCTTTACCCAGACTCAGCCTCTCTCAACCCAAACTGCACCAACAAATATAAAGAGGTATGTCTGAGTGCGAGTATACACACACACATCCACACACACTTATGTGTATACATCCCTACACACATACATTCATGTATCAGTGCCCATGTACAGCTGCCCCCAACTCTTCTGTAGGGGATCTTAGTCCAAACTTAACTACTGTCAAATCAACTTGCAGCAGACATCTTCAGAGGAAGATAATGACTGTTCCTAACTTCCATCCTTACCTCAGTGTGATTAGGTAGCTTAGCCAAAGAAACCAAGGCAATGTTGTAAGGATATTAACCAGACCTATAGGAGCCTGGGAACTAAAACTGAAGTTCTTTGCCCAAGCCCTACCCCTTCCTGAGGCAAGTACACTCCACAGAGAAGTAGCTAGTCAAGTGGAATTGTTTAAAAAGTCAACTCAAGTGCTATCAATCACTGCTTGATTCAAATTTGGCTTTTCTTTCTCCCCCCAAGAAAACCATTAACTCTTGCCCTAAGCATTGTCTGACTACTATTTCCCTATAACTTAGTATTTCACTACTTTGAGCCTTCTGGGCTTAAGGGTTTGGTGTTCCAAAGTATGCTCCTTCCAACAACAAAAAAAATTAATAGCCTGTTTTTATTATAAAATTATCCTAGTTAGGGCCTGTCTCTATGTTGCTAGTTAGCAGGAATTTTGCCTTGCCCTCCTAGAACTACCTTTCTCCATGTAGCTTCCATTGATCAACCCTTCTTCCAGCTCAACAACAGAGAAATCTCAGTTGGCCCAACAATACTTGCTATTGATAAAGATAATGGAGATCACCTTTTATTTCCCTCTAACTCCTCTTTTATCCAATAAGGACAGGGCTCCCTTAGCAATCATTTCCTCACTCCCACCACTCTATTTTAACAAAAAAAAATCTGTGGATAGAGTGCCAGGCCTGGAGTTAGGATGACCTGAGTTCATATCAGGCTTCACATACTTCCTGGGAGTGTGACACAAGACACTTTACCTCACTTGCCTAGCCCTTGACCTTCTATCTTAGAGTGGTTACTAAGACAAAAAAAATTTTTTTAACTTTTTTGCAGAGAAAAACTATATTGATTTTGAGTATTGTGACTACATCTGTGATCTTACTGTTATAAAAAATCTTCAGAGGAAAAAAAATCCCTTTTTTAATGCAGAATAGCACCTAGTCTCACTTACTACTACCATGGAGAAATATCTGGGGCCCTGAGAAGTTAAGTCACTTATCCAAGAATGCACAGCCACTATATGTCAGATCTAGATCTCCTTGACCCTGAAGCTTGACTGTCTGTTGTACTATGCAATTTTTCAACTAAAAGTTATCCTTTAATTAACTGCTCCCACTTCTGCTTTTCATACTTTTTATATAATTTTTCTTCCCTCCCTTCCCTTCCCCTTTCTCATCCCTTCCCCCTCCTTTTTTAAAAATAGGTCTCCCTATATCACCAGTCTGGAAAGTACATAATGACTTACTGGTTTGATCATACAGTGGATAAGCACGAAAGTTTTGATCTACTCAGTTTCTAAGTTGGGCTGATTCAGCTTTCCTTGGGCAGCCTAGTGGCCCTTCACTCCTGGACACCCACTCAGTGTTAGCTCCTGCTATTGCTTAGAATTTCCCAGCTCAAGTGACCCACCAGCCTTTGCCTTCCCAATAGTGGAGACTATTGTTGTGACTTAGCATGTACCAGAATCAACTTTTTTTCTTTCTTTGACCATTTTAAGGCACAAATAGAGCATGTTGTTAGTGGCTTATCAATCATAATATTGAATGCCAGAGAGCTCAAGATACCTCTACTGCCACTCCAGACTAGAGAATGTTCCTAGCCTATATGTATTCAAGTCAGGAACTTTCTCTTTCCTCTGGTGTCTTGAAAACTTATTGTCATTCAGTCCTATCATGTCAGATACTTCCCAGCCCTATCTAGGGTTTTCTTAGGAAAGATATGGGGGAGAGGGGCAGCTGGGTAGCTCAATGGATTGAGAGCCAGACCTAGAGATGGGAGGTCCTAGGTTCAAATCTGGCCTCAGATACTTACCAGCTGTGTGACCCTGGGCAAGTCACATAACCCCCATTGCCTAGACCTTACCATTTTTCTGCCTTGGAACCAATACACAGTATTGATTCCAAGATGGAAGGTAAGGGGTAAAAAAAAGGAAAAATATAGGGATAGTTTTCCATTTCTTTTTCCATCTTATTTTACTGATAAGGAAACAGAAACAAACAATATTAAAGTGACTTCTCCAGGTACACAGAACTAATAAGTATCTGAGGCCAGATTTGAACTCAAGAAGATGTCAGGCACTCCATCCATTGTGCCATTTGGCTGCCTCCATACTATTCAAATACTATACTATACTAAGAGTGTTCTTAGCTTATAGTACACTAAACTTTACTCTGATTGTTCATTACTGTCTGACTCTTCATGACCCCATGAACCATACTACTGATGGAATTTTCTTGGTAAAGATACTGGAATGGCTGACCATTTCTTTCTCCAGTGAATTAAGGCAAACAGAGGTTAAGCAACTTCCCCAGAGTTATACAGCTAATAAGTGTCTGAGGCCAAAGTTGAACTCAAGTCTTCCTGACTCCAGGTCCAGTGCTCTAACCATTTAGTCACCTAGCTGCCTCTTGAAACCTCCAAAATGCAAATAAAGAGAAAGAAATGGTCCACCAAAAAAAAAAGCACTATAGGAAAAATCTCTTTCAAGTGATGGGTATACCTTGCTTTAATCTAATGTTTCTTTTCTATATATTTAATTTTGTAAAGAGCAGCTCAACCCCCCCCCACCCTAGAGATTAGTATTTTCCTGATTTTGTGCATGTGTGCTGATTTCATAGATGAAGGGAATTTCCACTCAGTACGAAACTCCCTAAACCAGTGTAGGCTGGAGTCTACTCTGCAATTTAGGTCTGGAGAATTACCTGAGTCACTAAGAGAGCCATGCTCAAACTTTCATAGCCAGTGGGTGCCAAAGACATGAATTGAGCAGAAGGCATTCTCACTTCATGCATGTTCTCTATTTCTATGAGAGAGATGGTATAACACATAGAATGTTGGGACTGGGGAGGAAAGATAGGAACACAGCTCCTGACTCAGACACTTCCACCTAGATGACTTCATTTCTCTCAGCCTCCTTTTCCTCCTCTATATGAATGGAATAGTCAGTTAATAAACACTTATTAAGTACCAGCTAGGTGTCCAGTATTAAGTGCTGAGGATATGAAAATAATCATCGGTAATATTTACATAGTGCTTTCTGGTTTGCAAAGTGCTTTCAAAGTTGATCTCATTTGATCCTCATAACAGTTGCTATTATTATCCCCATTGTGCAGAGTTGAAAATTGATCCTGAGAGGGATTGTCATTTATTTGCCCAGGATCTCATATCTCTTTAAGTATCTCAAGGAAGATTTAAATTCAAGCCTTCCTGATTCCAAGTCCTTGTAAAGCCTTCTTGATTTTCTAGTTGTTAAATCTACCCACTATACTCCTATTTTTGTATTGATTTGCCTATTCATTTGTATTCTCTACCCTCCTCTAAAGGACCAATACCTACTAGGGCTGTCTCCTACTCTTAAATATAGAGTAGGCTAGTTTTTCATTAAATTATGATAATGCTGTTCTCCTCCTGCCACCCCTCAACCTTCCACCCCACTACACACACACACACACACACACACACACACACACACACACACACACGTCTCTCTCTTTTGTTCTTTCTTCTTTCCTTCCTCCTTTTCTTCCTTGGATATCAGGAAAGGTGCTTAATAGAAACCTAAGGCCAAGAAATAAAAACCCCAAATGAGCATAGAACCATGGGTTTTTAGGACCAGAGAAGGCCTCAAAATTCATCTAACCCATCCCCTTCATTTTACAGCTGAGGATTCTGAAGCCCTCCCAATGTCATCCAGGTAGCAAGTGGCAGAGTCCTCTCCTTCTCCCATACGTCAATCCAATATGTTAATGGAACCTGTGTGGATGCTTACTGAGTGTTTCCTCTTTTCAGGATGCCTGCTTGTGCCTGCTTGTTTCCTTCAGTGCTCTTTCTACTGCTCTAAGGGTTTTCATCCTGGCTTGATTGAGAAGTTTGCTTTTATTTATTTACTCATTCATTTATTTATTTATTTTCTGGCCTGCCACTCATCTTTATCATCAAAAAAGCACCCTGTGGAGCAAGAACTGAGAGATGAGCAGCTAATCTTGCTTCATGGAGTCTAATTCCACATGGAATTCATACAGCCAAGTTGGCAGGTGAAGTGACCCAGACTAACACCCCCAGGAGAAAGTCAGCCCACAGCTGGCTACATTCAAAATCTCTTCCATCAAGTCCCTTAATAAAATGACCCTATCATCTAGCAAGGGAAGCTGATTTATCTGTTCCAGGGTTAAATGCAAACCCTTCTTAGAGAAAAGTGAGGAGATGGAGTGGAGAAAGAGAAAGTCATCAGGGCAGACTTTTCACAACTCACATCTTGAATAAAAATAATATTCCTCTTGCTTTCCTGACACCACCCCACAGTCACACCACCCTTTCTCAGTTTGTCATGCTCAACCCCACGAGCAAGAGGAAATTGGAGAAATTTATCATGTCTGAGTCCTTCGGACTAAACATTACTTTGCTCCTTTAATCTTCCAAATAGTCCCAAAATGGAATTGCCGGGTTGTAATGGATTAACCTCTGGGGTGCACAGTAGCATTTATATTATGTTCAAAGGGAATATTGAGGCTGAGAGTGGGCTTTTAGAGTGGGCTTTTATCATACACAAAACTTCTGTCCCTCAGGTCTGGTGAACTCTGGCAAACATGTGCTTCAGAGGTAATGTGAACTCCCCATTGCCTTTAACCAAAGAGAAACAAGAAAAAATGCTGGGTTTAAATTCAAGCCCCTAACCTGTATGCACTGCTTACCGAAGCTGAGGAAATTTTGTTTGTTGTTGAGTTGTTTCTCAGTTGTGTCCAAGTCTTCATAACCCCTTGTGGGATTTTCTTGGCAAAGGTACTAGAATGGTCTGCCATTTCCTTCTCCTGCTTGTTTTAAAGATGAGGAACAAAGACAGAGAAAATGAAGTGATTTGCTCAGGTTCACACAGCTGGAGCTGGATTAGAACTCAGGTTTTCCTGATTCACTGTTCCACCTCGCTTTTAGAGGATTCATAGTACTTGGGTTCATATCCCCATTCCTGATGCTTCCTAACCTGTGTGACTTTGGGCAAGTGAAAATGGGGGAAAATTTGGATCTGTTGCTTCATCTGTAAAATGGCAGATTTTGTCTAGATGACCACTAAGGTCTTTTCTAGTTCTAGGTCTATGAACCTGAGATCCCACTCAGTTCACTGGGAATTTATTGTAATTTTTATCCAACTCTTCATGATTCCATTTAGGGTTTTTTGGCAATGAAACTAAAGTAGGTTCATTTTACAGAGGAGGAAACAGAGGCAAACAGAACTAAGTGACTTGCACAGTATTGCACAGCTAATAAATATCTGGGATCATATTTTAACTCAGGAAGATAAGTCTTCCTGACTTCAGACCTGGCACTCTATCTGCTATGCCACCTAACTACCCTGGAAATAACTGGCTGACAGTTAATCAGCTAGCTTGTGACAAAAGCAGAATTAAAATCCAAATGTCTATATTTCCCATCTATTTTTTGGGCCATAAGAAGTTTTAGCAACGATCAGAGGCAGATCTGGTTGGCCCAAGGGCTGATGCCTGCCATCAGGAAGATTTATTAGGCATGAGGCTAGGGTATACTGGGTAGAATAGCGAAAAGGACAGATAGTATAGAAAATAGATCATAGGATGCCTAACTTCTTATTCAGATATTGTCCAGCTTTTCCTACCAGAGGGGATACTATCTATCCTTATGCTTAGCTTGGATACATAATAGTCTTCTTGACTTACTTCGGGGGGGGGGGGGGGGGCAATGGTAACAGTAACACTCCCTTTCTCTCTATTCCCTAAAATTGAAAAAATATCGTCTCCATTAGTATTTCATGCTGCTTTAAAAGCCTACCCAGATTTCTATTTCAAAAAGCAAATTTCTCCAGGAGGGGTAATACGATAAATCACTAACAATTTATTACAAATTATTTTACACAAAGATTTCCCATGACATGAGAGAACCAGAGCACAGGTCTTAAAAACATAGGTAAAGGGGGTCAAGGAGAGAAGATTAAAAGGAAGGTCAGAATGAAGAGCCCAAGACAATCTGCCTACTTCAGGACTTACCCAGGAAGCAAATTCTAAATGAAAGAGCTTAGACTTAAAAACAATCATCTTGAGATTTGAAGCATAAAACTGCTTCCAAATGGAATTCAAGTGAATAGTCTCCCTGGTACCATGAAGACCTAATTTATACTCTACTTCTCATCTGAATTGTCTCAATGTGTAGAACAAGAAAGAGAAGTAAGGTTGGTGATTAGGAATCGTGCCAGTTTGGGGGGGGGGGGGGGGTTGGTCAGTTTAAAAAAATTTTATAAAGATATTTTATTTTACCAATTACATGCAATAACAATTTCCTACATATTTTTGAAGTTTTATGATTCGAATTATCTCCTTTCTGCCCCTTTCCCTTCCTCAAGTTGGTAAGCAATTTGATCTGGGTTATACATGCATTAATATGCATAACATATTTCCATATTGCTAATTTTTGTAAGACAATACTCATAAAAAACCAAAATTCCCAAACAAAAAAAACCTAAATAAGTGTGAAGTGAAAAATTGCATGCCCTTTGATCTGCATTCAGACTCCAACAGTTCTTTCTCTGGGGGTGGAGAGCATTGTTTGTCCTCAGTCCTTCAGAATTGTCCAGGATCGTTGTATTTCAGAAAGTAGTTAAGTCTTTCACAGCTGATCATTGTACAGAATTGCTGTTACTGGGCAGTGTTCTCCTGGTTCTACTTATTTCACTCTGCATAAGTTCATGTAAGTCTTAACAGCTTTTTCTGAAATCATCCTGTTCATCATTTCTTAAAGCACAATAACATTCCATCACCATCATATATTGCAATTTCTTCAGCCACTCCCCAGTTGATGGACATCCCCTCAATTTCCAATTCTTTGACACCACAAAAAGAGCAGTTATAAATATTTTGTACAATCAGATCCTTTCCCCTTTTTAATTATCTCTTTGGGAAATAGACCTAGTAGAGGTATTATTGCTGGGTCAAAAGGTGCATACAGTTTTCCAGTGCTTTGGGCATAATTCCAAATTCCCTTCCAGAATGGTTGGATCAGTTTACCACTCAACCAGCAATGTGTTATTGTCCCAATTTTTCCACATTCCTTCCAACATTTATCACTTTCCTTTACTATCATATTGGCCAATCTAATAGGTGATTAGTCCTCTTTGAAGATGAAAGACTGAGTCAGATAGCTGGCACAGTGAATAGAGAGCATGGCCTTGAGACAGAAAGTCCTTGGTTCGAATCTGGCCTCTGGTATTCCTAGCTGTATGACTTTGGGTAAATAACCCCATTTGCCTAGCCCTTGCTTTTCTGTCTTAGAGTTGTTACTAAGGCAGAAAGTAATGGTTTTAAAAAAAAGAAAAGATGAACAACAACCACAACCACTTCCCCAAAGGTTCACCATCATTTGGAATTTTCATAGGATATAAAATTGAGAGAGCAAGGACTAAATCAAAGTCAAAGGTTAATAGACCTTTGGGTAATTATAAGCCACTGGAATTTGGGATAATAAATTTAGATAATGCAGGTATCTCTGAGGTTATCTGGTTCAAAAACATTATTTTCTAGATGAGAAAGGAGAGTCTCAGGAATGAAGTCTTGACTAAGATAAAACACTTTCAAAGTGGAAGAACGGGAAATAAGCTCTGGACACAGTTCTAATATTCCCTTTTAGGAACAGATTAAAACATCCTCTTTTTCTCACTGCTAAAGTAATGCATTTTCTTGTGATGACATGTTTTAAGAAATCTTTTCCAAATATCTATTTCTGATCTTACCTTGCACAATGTACCACATGTACCATATGTTCTAGTTTTCCTTCTTCCTTCTGCCCTTGAACATGGTCTTTACTACATGGGGAAAAAACTTATTTAATAGTAAATGAACCTAAAAAAATAGTGAATGGTCCTTTCCTGTAGTAACAGTCTAGCATCAGCCTGTGACCTCACTCTGTCTTTATTAGTAAGTCCTATCTACTGGTTTTGGCTAGGTTTACTAATGTTTCTAAATAAAGTCTTATCCACAATATTTTTTCACTACTTCCAAATTTACTTCTCACCACAGCCTTTTATATACAATTCCTGTCTAGATTAAACACAGTCCTCAAGTGATAAAGTAGTAAAAGCTCCGCAACTAACCTCAAGAAGAACTGAGTTCAAAATACAGCCTCAGACACCTAGCACTCATGAGATTCTTGATATGCCACTTAGCTTCTATATACCTCCATTTCCTCAACTGTAAAACAGGGATAATAAAAGAGAGTTGTGAGAGAATCATGTGATATTATATTTGTCAAGTGCTTAGTGCAATGCCTAGCACCTCATAGACAATCAATATTTGTTTCTACCCCATCTATTCCCATTCCCACCTTTGGATTCTTGCTTTCACTTGAAAACAAATAACCATTAAATACCCATTTCCTACTGAATAAAATTTAAACTCCGAATAGTGTCAATAAATGGGGCAGCTACGTAGTGCCTAGTAATCATAATCCTAACATTTAATAAATATTTGATGAATTGGATTTAAGTTAACTATTGGATAGTCCTAGGAAAGCACCTTCCAAAGATAGATCAGCAGAAGAGCCAGGAGAGTTATCCATTTGTTGATTGACAAATGCTTCATTCAAAATTCATTGAACAAAATTGTTTCCCTGCCTTAAGTCTAGAGAGGCATCCTAGAATAATGAAGAAAGTGCTAGATTCAGAGCCAAGAAGACCTGGGATCAAAGACTTCTTCAGGCTTATGTGTGAGTGTGTCTGTGTGTGTGTGTGTGTGTGTGTGTGTGTGTGGTGTATCCATAAGCAAGCTATTTACCATCTATGTGCAATAGATTACTTTCTTTAAAAAAAAAAAAAAACTTTCCTTCCAAAGGAATTTAAGACCAAACAAATGATAGAGAATATTACAAAATGTAAAATGAATGACTCTGATTATATCAAATTTAAATGGGTTTGTACAAATAAAACCAATGCAACCAAAGAAGGAAAGCAACAAATATTTTTATAACAAAACTCTCTGACAAAGGTTTAATTTCCCAAATATATAAGACAAATGTATAAAAAAGCCAAGCCATTCCCCAATCAACAAAATGATCAAGGGACATGAATAGGCAGCTTTCATATGAAGAAATCAAAAATAGTAATAAGAGCATGAAAAAGTATTCTAAATCCCTCCTGATTAGAGAAATGCAAATAAAAGCAACTCTAAGGTACTACCTTACACCTAGCAGACTGGTCAATATGGCAGCAAAAGAAAGTAATAAATGTTGGAGGGTATGTGGCAAAATTGGGACACATACATTGCTGGTGGAGTTTTGAATTAACCCAACCTTTCTGGAGGGCAATTTGGAATTATGCCCAAAGGGCAATAAAAGATTGTCTGCCCTTTGATCCAGCCATAGCACTGCTGGGTTTGTGCCCCAAAGAGATAATAAGGAAAAAGACTTGTACAAGAATATTCATAGCTGCACTCTTTGTGGTGGCCAAAAACTGGAAAATGAGGGGATGCCCTTCAATTGGGGAATGGCTGAACAAATTGTGGTATATGCTGGTGATGGAATACTATTGTGCTCAAAGGGATAATGAACTGGAGGAATTCCATGTGTACTGGAATGACCTCCAAGGAATTGATGCAGAGTGAGAGGAGCAGAACCAGGAAAACATTGTACACAGAGACTGATACATTGTGGTACAATCGAATGTAATGGACTTCTCTACTAGCAGCAATGCAATGATCCAGGAGAATTCTGAGGAACTTATGAGAAAGACCTATCCACATCCAGAGAAAGAAGTGTGGGAGTAGAAATAGAGAAGGAAAACATATGATTGATCACATGGTTTGATGGGGATATGATTAGGGTTTTGATGTTAAAAGATTACTCTACTGCAAATATGAATAAAATGGAAGTAGGTTTGGAACAATGAAAAACAATCCTTCCTTCCATCTTAGAATCCATCTTGTGTATTGGTTCCAAGGCAGAAGAACAGTAAGGACTAGCAATGAGTATTAAGTGACTTATCCAGGGTCACATAGCTAGGAAGTGTCTGAGTGTAGATTTGAACCCAAGACCTCCCATCTCTAAATCTGGTTCTCTATTCACTGGGTCCTCTAACTGACCCAAGACCACTTTTAAAAATAGTTGGTAAAGAGAGTTCCTCATCAATCATAGGTTTTTGATAGAGGAAGGAAGAAAGAAAGGAATGAAGGAAGAAAGGAAGGAATAAATGAAAGAAGGAATGAAGGACAGAAGGAAAAGAGACAGGAAGAGAAGAGAATTTATTCCTATTACTATTAGTTAATAATTATTATATTATCTCTATATATAACTAATCATTAATAACATTACTATTTATCAGGTAATGTGCATGCAAACAAGACAGTCCCTATTCTCAAGGACTGTGCTAAGTACTGAGGAAAGAAAAAGGAAAAATAAAGCAATGATTCTTGTCCTCTGGAAAGGTACAGTAAAATGTAGTCTCACTTTATACTTTTGAGGATAGCTCTGTAAGAAATGACAATAATTCTTTACCCTATACCTGACTCATGGAACTGGATTTTCTATTGCCTTTCCTTCAACTGTGTAGTCAGTCTTCAGTAAGGTTTCCACCATCTGTTCTAAGGTATTAATTCTCCTTGCCATTCTTTCTTCTAGTTATTCCATTTTATTTCTCTTTTTTTCATTTCATCCATGTAATCTTGTAGTCCTTGAGGCCAGAACTATTTCATTTTTCTCTGAAACTCTTTTTTCTTAGGCATTTACTTGAACTTGCAAATTTATTTGTATTTTCTGGGTTTTTTCCCTTGAGCATCTCTTATTGTAATATTTCTTCATTATGTTTTGTGTTTTCTTCTATTCACTCACATCCCTAGCCTAAGTTTGTGGGTCAGGGGCTTGTTTTGGGGTCAAATTCCTCACCTGTACTCTTGGATGAAATGGGTAGGCCCTACTTGGTCAGGAGTGCCTATGTCTCAACTTCTGCAGGAATCATCTGCCTGAATGCTGTGGCCTGGGTTCTTCCCTGTATATGGGACTCTCAGACTACTTGTTGCTACTTGGAATCTTTTTCCTATTAGGATCCGAGGGCTGACTTCTTATCCTTGAGAATTAAAAAAAAAAATAAAAACCCTTACTTTCTGTTTCAGGACAACTCTAAGACAGAAGGGCAATGGCTAGGCAAACAGCATTATGTGACTTTCCCAGGGTCACACAGCTAGGAATTATCTGACGTCATATTTGAACCCAGGTCCTTCTGACTCCAGACCTGCAGCTTTATCCACTGAGCCACCTGGCTGCTCCCTATCCTTGAGGATTTGATGAAATGAAACAAGAGATTTAAAATGGAATTGTTAGAGAATAAAGAATGGCAAGGAGCATTGATGCCTTAGAACAAACGATGAAGAACTGAGATGCTTTATACCATCCCTAAATACACAGGGTTCTGGCAGTCTTTGGTGCAGTCCTGCACTGGATGTAGGAATAGTTGATTCTCTCGGGGTGTCTTCAACATTGTTTGTCTTGATGTGTTTTTAAAGCTTTACTACAGTGTTTTGGGGGGATCTGGCCCCCTCCAGGTCCTAACTTACTACCAGTTTTTTACAAGTCTCTTGATTGTATACTACTGCCAGGACTATGGAGATAATTCTCTATGTGCCATAAAGTCATCATCATCTTCATGAAGTCCCTAACACTTAGCGCCAACTATGTGTCAGGCACTGATGTCATTGTCATTCAGCTATTTTTCTCTTCATATCCCCATTTAGAGTTTTCGTGGCAAAGATACTGGAGTGGTTTCCCATTTACTTCTCTCTAGCTCATTGTACGGATGAGGAAACTGAGGCAAACAGGGTAAAGTGACTTGCCCAGGGTCTGAGGATGGATTTGAACTCAGGAAGGTGAGTCTTCCTGACACTAGCCCAGGGCTTTAGCCACTCTGCCCCCTACAAACAATATTATGCCCATTATATGAATGAGAAAAATTGAAGCTTAGAGCAATCTAATAAATTGCTTATGGTCTCCTAACTAATTAGTTTTGGAACTCAGTCTCAAGCCTCATTCTTCTGATGCTGAGTCCAGGCCTGCCTCTAGGTCGGAGTTTGGAAATGCCTTTACCAATGTCCACTTCCAGAGCTCACAAAGGAAGATTTATATGCGACAACCGCAGACAGGGAAGGAAGATTAGATCTGAGGGATCATGGAAAGGTCACTGTGTTCTGAGTCAAAGGACTTGGGTTCAAATCCCAGGTACGTAATTTTGAAAAATCACTTCCCTTCTTCCTTTTTTGAATCTCATTTCTTCATCTGTAAGAGACTGGGCTATATGAATCCACAAAGTACCTTAAGGCTTTAAATTTTATACTCTTATGACCTATACAAGCGAATTCACATTTCTATAATTATAGACCAACACTATAAACTCTGGGAACCTAGGAAAAATCAATCACCTCAAAATCGAAAAAGGGGAAAAGAAAACTAATACCACCAAGGATTTAAGGGAACCTGCACAGAGGCAGACCCAATGTCATATCAAAGGCAGCTGAAATTAACTGACCAACACATTCTAAGGCCAATCACTGCCTGATTGTATATATCCCCAAATTTCAGTTCCTTATGAAAATGCAAAGCTGATAGAGAAGTCCTTGGGGGATATGGTCAAGTGACCTTTTCAGGGGGGAAGACCAAGCAGGCAAAACCAAGGAACCTTTTAGGGTCTAGCCACATTTGGGGGGCATTGCCTCAGTTGGGCATTCTTGAATCCAAGTGATTCATATCTAGTACCAGTTATATTTGTATGTGCTCCCAAACTGTCTGATGCACCATTTGTGCAAAAACTCTGCATATAAAGCCCTGCTCTGGGTCAGTTCATCTTCTTTGCCCCATGTATGTTGAGTCACTAAACCCTAGGTGCATTTTCAAGGGTTTGATTCCTCTGAATTCCTTGTATCTGAGGCCCTCAGCAAAGGAGAGAGAACTTGCCTAAAGATTTTTTATGTTGTGATATGGTCTGCCCGATGTAGTAGATGGGGGGTCTCTAGTGCGCCATTTTGGTTCCCGCACCTTTCACTACCTACCCTTTCAGACTTTCCCAACTTTCCCAAACCAATTGAGGCTTCACTATCTAATTCTGTCTAATTCAATAAAAATCTATAAAATGGCTATCATGTGCAAAGCATTATGCCAAATGCTGAGGATACAAATAGTAGCTGCCCTCGAGGAGTTTATATTCTACACATGAATAGTTGTCCTTGTAGCTTTCACTTTGTTTTCTAAGTCATATTGGCCAGAAATTTTGCGCAGAGTGGTTCCCAGGCAGCATATGCTCTGAGACTATTTTCTCTTTCTTGGACAGAGTGCCAGACATGGATTCAGGGAGATCTGAGTTCAAATTCAGCCTCAGACATTTGCTAGCAGTATGACCCTGGGTAAGTCATTGTACTTTTTTTGTGCCTTAGTTTCCTCATCTGTATAATGAATTGGAGAAGGAAATGGTAAGCCACTCCAGGACACTTTGCTAAGAAAATCCTAAATGGGGTCATGAAAAGTTGAACACAATTGAATACATATGTGTGTGCATAAGCACATACACACACAAACACTCCTCAATAAAATATAAATTGCTAAAGGGCAGGAACTGGATCATTTAGAAACCTTGGTCTCCCCAAATACCTTGGACACTGTTGAGATGAGTGGATTGTGGAGAGAGGTTGTGTAGACCTATGATCTCATTGAATCTACTCACTGATACTGATGGACAACTTGTTTATAAATTGGAGTCCTTAAGGGCTACCTAGAGACACAGAGAAGCTAAATAATTTGTGCCCATGAGTTATGCAGCTGGTATGTGCCAGAGGAAAGGCACAGATGTTCTTAACTCCAAGATCATCTCTCTGTTCACCATTCCTAGCCCTCTTTCTTTGGAAAAATGAATCATTTATAGGTATGTGTAATTAATGAATGGTTTCTGATCTATAAAGAGGATCAAGGGAAATGACTAATATAAAGGGCTGTGTAAATCTTAAAGCACCACATAAATGCTAGTTATTGTTGTTGTTGTTATTTGTTGTTGTTGCTCAGTTATTTCGGTCATGTCTGACTTTTTATGACCCCATTTGGGGTTGTCTTGGCAAAGATACTGGAGTGGTTTGCCATTTCCTTCTCCAACTCATTTTATACATGAGGAAACTGAGGCAAATAGGGTTGAATGACTTGCCCAGGGTTATACAGTTGGTAAGTGTCTGTCTGACTCTGGATTTTAATTCAGGTCCTCTTGACTTTGGGGCCAGTGCTCTCAACATAGGACCCAATACCATGAAACATTGTAGACACACTCTCTTGTCATGATTCAGGTAGATCTTCAGAAATTTTCCAAGAAAAAAAATGAGTACCCCAAGAAATGATAATGAAACACATCTCCTCCATTACAGGGAGATGAGGGTTTACTAAGATAAATATTTCCAATATTTTTGACACAATTACCACATCAGATGTTTTATCTGATTTTTTTTTCTTTGTCACAGGAGAGGATTTGATTTAGGGAACATGTAGGGAGAGGACTAAAATATACAGTAGGGGATGAACAAGCTATCTTTTGAAATGTTTTAAAATCTTCCAATCCATTCCCCTGCATATCTTAAAGGTTGCATTTAACCCATTTTCCCAATGGCACAATTTCTAATTCTAGAATATTCTACAAAGTTACTGGGAGGGGGAAACAAGTAGAATAGAAGAATGTTTCCTGATAGAAGAACAGAGTTTTTGCTGGTTCTCAGACAGGGCAGGCAAGGCAAGGGAAACCGAAAGGTGATTGGCTAGCTCAGAATGGAAGGGAGAGCCAATATGTTGTCTGGCAGTGTGTGTTGTGTGCCTTGGCAGGCACTGTCCAGAGCCTGTCTAGCCACCTTTACAGAAGATGCTATGGCAAGCAAGTTCATGGTAATTATTATGATCATGAACTTCCCAGGCTGAGTCTTTTCCCTGCCAGACCCTCCTAGTATCATATATTTGAGTGTGAACAACTGTTATAGGAAATCTCTTCTTAATATCTAACACAAATCCCTCCTGTTGCACTTAAGCTCTTTTATAACTAAATTCCCACATGATATTATAATAACACCTGGAGTGGTATAACATAACTCAGTGGCTGGGCAAGTTAAAAGCCATGAGTTCTAATCCCATTTTTTACCACTAATTTACTGTCTGAACTGGGCAATTCATGCCATACGATCCATAACTAGTCATAAAAACCATGAAGTGCTGCTATTTCTGAACAACAATAATAATAGTAATAATAATGATAATATAGGACTCACTAAATCCTGCTGGGTTTGGCAAATGAAGATGGTTGCAAAGTAATTTTTCAACCATTTGAGGATCGGCAAAACCCCCAAGTGCATTTGGCTAAGTTTTTCTCCCCCTTACTCCTTAAATCCACATGTATTTGGGGGTAAATTTAATCCACATGTTTCTGATTCATTTACACTTAACTCATCAAAATGTTGTTTTGTAACAGCTATTTGATGTCCAAGAAGCTCTTTCTTAAACCTTCTTTCTTAGAAATAGGATGTTGTGGTTTGCCAAGAAGAAAAAAAAAACACCCAACTTGAGCTCCCAAAGGGTTGAGTTCTATTTGAAATTGAAAGATCATGAGGTTGATGCCGATGTTGGCCCAATTCCCTTCTCGTGGACCCTAATTAGCTTTCACCCGCTAGGTGATTTTTCCAATGTCAACTTGATGTACAGACTGAAAAGCCTTAAGCTCAAGTCAGCAATACTGATCCAGGAACAAAGTTTGGGTCTATTGAATGAGAAAACAGGATCCTATTCAAAGGAAATCTTTCCCTCTCCTCAAGATACTTTTCCTTCCCTTGAAATGCCTTTTCCGTTTCAAGTTATAGGGAAACTCTGTCAACTAAGCTGGAGGCCTGTCTCCTCACTATATGATGATTTCCCTCACTCACAAACTTCCTGGTTTGGGTGGGGATCTTGGTCATTGGCACAGTTCAGCTTTTCTTCATTTCCCCCTTTCAATGAAAGCACTGTGTTTAGGGTTTCAGTGAAACAAGAAGTTCATAGCATGAAGAATTCCATTGGTCCTGTAAAGAAGCTAGATTAAGTCTAATGTTGGACTGAAGGAAGCAGTGTGATCTAATGGAAAGAGTTCTAACTCGGGTCAGACAACATGGGTTCAAATCTCACCTCTGATGTGTATTGACCATATAACCTTGGATAATTTATTTAGCCCCCTTGTGCCTCAGTTTCCTAATCTATAAACTATCTGTAAAAGAAGTTAGGGACTAGATAGTCCCTCCATTCTTCCATTTCCAAATCTGTCTCTCTTCCCTTAAAGACATAAACAAAAATATAATTTCTCAAAGGATTAATACAAATGGTCACAAATTCTTTCAAGAGATCCTTTGACATTAGAAACATGGGCTATCACTCATCTGAAATGATGTCCTGAGAAATCTTGCTTGAACAGATCAAGGGCTTCTTACTCAAAATCAAACAATACTTCAGCATGCTTCTTGTTAGCTCAGCTCAGAATCCCAATTCTGGTATCTTTTTATGAGGTTTCTAGAAAAATTGGATTGACCCTTTTGTAGGATTTTATACCTGAGCTTCTCTACTGAAAGAGGTGAATTTATGAAATGTAAATATTTGTTGGATGAATGTGTACCAATAACTCTGAGGAAACTAAACCAGGTGGGTGGTGAAAGACCTGTGTGTGTTAGTCTGGTTCAGAGGAAAGGATGGTGAAAGAGGAGCCAGGAGCCATGTGTTTGCATCCCTGATCTCCCTTTTAATGAGGTAGGTAGTCTTGGAAAAGTCATTGAATTTCTCTTGTGCCTCAATTTCCTCCTATGAAAGATGAGTGAATTTGGATTAGCTGGGATCTCTTCCAGTTCTTACAATCTATGAGTGAGTCACTTAGACTCTCTTGAGCCTTGAGTTTCCTTATCTATAAAATGGGAACGATAATACAATTTTATATTTCTCTAAATAGCTATCTTTCTAAGTATCTACTTTCCTTAAAGGACTTTTATGAGGAAAGCATTTAAACATTTTTTTTTGAAATTTCATGATTAATTTTATAGTTTTTATATTATTTACTTAATTATTTTTAGGAAAACCTTTTCTAAACTGTAACATGTTAAATATGTGAGAAGAAGCATGACATAATCAATAGAAGACTAACCTTGAAATCTGGAACATGTGGATTCATGTCTATCTGAGTAACTAAGGGCAAAATACCAATGAAGGGCAGCTAGGCAGAACAATGGATAGGGCACCCAACCTAGAGTTGGGAGGACCTGGGTTCAAACATGACCTCTGACACTTTCTAGTGGTGTGACCCTGGGCAAGTCACTTAACCCTGATTGCCTAGCCCTCACCCTTCTATCTTAGAGTTGTTACTAAGATAGAAAATAAAGGTTAAAAAAAGACTTAATGAGACTCTCTAAGATTATGAATTACAGAATTGTCAATCTGCATCAGTGGATAAAGATTCCACATAAATGAAAAGTCCACATTCTTCTCCCCTCCAATCTCTCTTCCTCTGGCAAAAAAATCCATGCTATATCACTGAGTTTTTATTATGCAGACTAGAGAAAACAGAAAGGAAAAACACAGCTATGCACAAAGTTAAGTGCTTAATAAATAGCTGTCTTTGTTGAATTGAGGAGGATAAGAACAATTGTAGGCTGAAGATGAAGCTGATGGAGAGAATATTTGGCTCAAGGCATCTGGAAGCCTGCCTGCAAGCAACCCAAACCACAGGCTCTTGGCCCAGGGTGCAACCACTGTGACCTTCCCTATTTAGAGTCTATTATGAGGTCTTTGATGGTGTTGTCCCAACAGTGGTGCCCTGTGGGCTCATGGAATTTTGCTTTTCTAATTTTCTTGAGTGTTAAGATGTAGAAGAGTCTCCATTCATTTAAAGGCAATCTCTCTGACATGTCTGCTTCAGACAGGATGGATGACTTTCTGTCCCTACCAAAAACATGCCACACCCTATACTTTTTCTCCTCTGTGACTTTTTTATTCTCTGTGTCTGGAATGTCGTCCATTCCCCTCTTTGCCAACTGAATTCTTACCTATTCTTTTGTTCCAAATAAATAAATTTTGTCTTAGTAAGGCAAACATAAACAAACACATAAAGCAAAAATAAAACATATTCCTACTCTTACCCTCCTAGAAATTATTTTATATATAATATACATGTATGTATGCACACACAGGTGTGTATGTATGTTTTGTATATATATACACATATGGGTATGGGTATAATTATTGTTTGGTTAATTATTATTTTTCAATATAATTGTTTTCCTTTGTAATGCTATGTATTTTATTTTATGCATTTAAAAACATCATTCTGAGAAGGGGTCATAGGCTTCCCAGACTGTCTGAGGGAAGGGTTTATTGCACAAAAATAGTGACAACTCCTGTTTTCCACTCCCCCCAAAAACAGATAAAGGAAAGAATAGAGTGATTGTTGCCAAATAATCATACTACTCTTCACTTCTATAAATTACCATTTGACATGAACTCCCTCTTCTCCCATCTTCCTCATCTCCTATCACTCAGATGCCCTTACTCCTGTGTCAACCCTATTTCACATGATGAAGAGGCATGACCCCATACTACATCTAACCCCTTTAACTGTTCAAGTGATCTCACTCCATCTCATCTCCTCCAACAGATTGCCCCCTCTGGCATCCTCACTCTTTCATTTATTTTCAGTTGCTTCTTCTCTATTTGTTCATTTCTTTTCGCCTACAAACATACACATGTCTCTTCTATCCTTTAAAACCCCTCATTTGATCCTTCCATCCCCATTAGCTATCATCCTATATCTCTTCTACCTTTTATAACTAAAGTCCTTCAAAAAAAGCCATCTACCTCTAGAAATATCCATTTTTATTTTGGGCAGTCCTAATTGCTAGCAAGCCCCACCCCGACATCCAGCCTAACTTTAATTCTTCATCCCTTCCACCATCACTTCTAATAATGTTCTTGGTTCTGCCTTCTGTGATTAGACTGAACAAGTCTATTGCCTCCTCCTCATCCATCCATTTGAGAAAAGAATTGGTCATTGGTAGGCATGGTGAGCAGTGAATAACATCACCAGAAAATTAAATTACGTATATTACAACAGATGGAAAAAGACTCAAGACTAACATGGGAGTGCATTAGTTTTCTGTCTGAGGTCATAACATTGACTTATTAGAGGAAAAACATCAAAATTAAAGCCAATCTAGAAGAGAGAATAAAATAAGAAAAGGACATATGGCATTGAATCAATTCAACCCTAACCTATTCAAATTAGGTATTGGTACTGAAAAAAATAATCAAAGAAAAGACATTGACACTGACCATAACAATTTTGCATGGAAGTTTAACTGATATAAATAATTTCCTGTAACAAGGAACACAAAAGAATCTTTAAAAATGCCTTAGTCAGCAAACACTTTACTTACTTGCCAAGAGTAGAGATATGGCAGCCAAAGGAAACATATCTCAAGAATATAAACCTTGTAAATTCTTATGAAGAAGGATGATGAATGATTATAAGCAACATTGCCTCATAAAACAGAGAAGTAATGGAAGGTTAAAGTCAGTTAAAAGAAAGCAAAGGGAGAGACACAATTGAGTAAATCATCCTAAAGGCATTTAAGGATAAAACTGGAAAAATGGCAAATTTTCAAAGATTTTTGTTCTATCAAACAGCTTCATCAAATACAAGATGGTGAACTTGGAATTTGATAGTACTTCATCTTTAAAAGAGCTACAGATTTTAGTGGAACCCAAAGGGTAGAATGAGGAGTTATAGATAGAAATTGCAAAGAGGAAATTTTGACTTGATGTAAGGAAAACATTCCTAACAATTAGAAATATAGATAAGTGGAAAAGACTGCCTTGGGAGGAGCTAGCTTTTTAATTGGAGGCTGAATGGGCTCAGTAAGATATGATATAATGAGATTCTTATATAGGGAAAGAGTTTACTGGGTAGTCATTTAATTCCCTTTCTTGTGTGAAATTCTGTGATTCTGATTAATGATATTGTTCTAAAGTTCTCTTTCTCAGCTTTACCTATACCTGATTTGGGTATCGAACCAAGATTTTTCTTTGAAAGCAATTTAGTAAGGCTCCTACTCTTCCTATTTTTGAAGACAATTGGGTGGCAGGGAAATTATCTGGTTTTTTATGTTTGACAGAATTCACTTATGAATCTATTTAGTCCAAAATTGTTTTCCTTGAATGGTCATTTATGGCTTGTTTCTGAGACTGAGTTACTGAGGTGATCTATTTCCTGCTTTGTTAATATGGGAACTTTTAACTTTAGACATATTTGAAGCCGCTAGGTTGCTCAGGGATTGTGAGCTAGGCCTGGAGATGGGAGGTCCTGGGCTCAAACTTGGCTTCAGACATTGCCAAACTGTATGTTCCTGGGAAAGTCACATGATTTTAATTGCCTAACCCTTACCACTCTTCTGCCTCAGACTCAATTCTTAATATTGATTTAAAGATGGAGGATAAGAGTTTAAAATAAGAATAATAAAATATACATTTTTGTCAATTGCATTATACTTTTAAATTTATTTGATTATCATTATGATAGTTTTTAATAATTTTAATTTATTTCATTTTTAATTTTGGTGACTTATTTTTCATCTTTCTTTTAAAATTAAATTTCTTAACATTTGCCTCAGTTTTGTTAGTCTTTAAAATTATTTTTAGTTTTGAGTTTTAGTTCAATTTTAAACTCTAAAAATTGATTCAATTTACATACCTCTGTTCAATAATGATTAGAACATTTTTATATGACTACAAATAACTTTGACTTCTTCATTCAAAAACTGCCTATTCCTTTGACAAAATACAACACTCATTCCTATTGAAAACACCAGAAAGTATA
This sequence comes from Monodelphis domestica, assembly GCF_027887165.1. Lineage (NCBI taxonomy): Eukaryota > Metazoa > Chordata > Mammalia > Didelphimorphia > Didelphidae > Monodelphis > Monodelphis domestica. The sequence continues at coordinate 290,341,308 of NC_077228.1, read as the reverse complement.
GTTATAGAAGGGCCTTTCCTAAAAATAATAAACAGTATATATCTAAAACCATCAGCAAACATCATATGCAATGGGAAAGCCTTCCCAATAAGATCAGGAGTGAAACAAGGATGCCCATTATCACCTCTATTATTTAACATTGTACCAGAAACACTAGTGATAGCAATTAGAGAAGAAAAAGAAATTGAGGGTATTAAAATTGGCAATGAGGAGACCAAGCTATCACTCTTTGCAGATGATATGATGGTCTACTTAAAGAATCCTAGAGAATCAACCAAAAAGCTAGTCAAAATAATCAACGACTTAGCAAAGTTGCAGGATACAAAATAAACTAGCTTAAGTCATCTCTCTAACACATCTCAGCAGCAAGAATTAGAAAAAGAAATTCCATTTAAAATCACCCTAGACAATATAAAATACTTAGGAATCTTTCTGCATAGACAAACACAGGAACTATATGAACACAACTATGAAACACTCTCTACACAATGAAAACTAGATCTAAACAATTGGAAAAACATTGATTGCTCATGGGTAGGACAAGCTAACATAATAAAAATGACAATCCTACCCAAATTAATTTACTTATTTAGTGCCATACCCATTGAACTACCAAAAACCTTTTTTACTGAATTAGAAAAACCATAACAAAGTTCATTTGGAAGAACAAAAGATCAAGGTTATCCAGGGAAATCATGAAAAAAAAATGCAAAGGAAGGAGACCTTAAAGTCCCAGATCTCGAACTATACTAGAAAGCAGTGGTCATCAAAACAATTTGGTACTGGCTAAGAGACAGAAAGGAGGATTAGTGGAATAGACTGAGGAAGTGACCTCATCAAGACCATCTATGATAAGCCCAAAGATCCCAGCTTTTGGGACCAAAATCCACTATTTGATAAAAACTGCTGAGAAAATTGGAAGACAGTGTGGGAGAGATTAGGTTTGGATCAACATCTCACACCCTACACCAAAATAAACTCAGAATGGGTGAATGACTTGAATATGAAGAAGGAAACTACAAGCAAATTAGGTGAACACAGAATAGTATACTTGTCAGATATTTGGAAAAGGAAGGACTTTAAAACCAAGAAAGAGCTAGAAAAAAATCACAAAATATAAAACAAACAAAACCAATGCAACCAAAATTAGAAGGTAAGCAACAAATTGGGAAACAATCTTCATAACAAAAACCTCTGACAAAAGTCTAATTACTCAAATTTATAAAGAGCTAAACCAATTATACAAAAAATCAAACTATTCTCCAACTGACAAATGGGCAAGGGGCATGAACAGGCAATTTTCAGTTTAAGAAATCTAAACTATTAATAAGTACATGAAAAAGTGTTCTAAATCTCTTTTAATAAGAGAGATGCAAAAAAAAAATAAGAGAGATGCAAATCAAAACAACTCTGAGGTTTTTCCACACCTAGCAGATTGGCTAAATGCAAAGGAAAGTAATGAATGCTGGAGGAGATGTGGCAAATTTGGGACACATACATTGCTGGTGGAGTTTTAAATTAATCCAACCATACTGGAGGACAATTTAGAATTATGCCCAAATGGCACTAAAAGACTGCTGTTTGATCCAGCCATAGCACTGCTGGGTTCGTACCCCAAAGAGATAATAAGGGAAAAGTCTTGTACAAGAATATTCATAGCTGCACTCTTTGGGGTGACAAAAAATTAGAAAATGAGGGGATGCCCTTCAATTGGAGAATGGCTGAACAAATTATGGTATCTGTTGGTGATGGAATACTATTGTGCTCAAAGGAATAATAAACTGGAGGAATTCCAAGTGAACTGGAATGACCTCCAGGAATTGATGCAGAGTGAGAGGAGCAGAACCAGGGGAACATTGTACACAGAAACTGATACACTGTGGTACAATTGAATGTAATAGACTTATCCATTAGTGGCAATGCAGTGATCCTGAACAACCTGGAGGGATCTAGGAGAAAAAACACTATCCACACTCAGAGGAAGATCTGTGGGAGCAGAAACACAGAAGAAAAACAATTGCTTGAATACATGGGTCAAGGGGATATAGTTGGGGATGTAGACTCTAAATGAACATACTAATGCAAACACCAACAACATGGAAATAGGTTTTGATCAAGGACACATGTAATACCCAGTAAAATTGCACATCAGCTATGGGAAGGGTGAAGGTAGGGGAGGGAGGGAAAAATATGATTCTTGTAACCAAGAAATAAGATTATAAATTGCCTAAATAAGTTAATTTATTTTTTTAAAGAAGCATAGAGGGACAGGAATATTTTATTATAGCCAGTTCAAAGGAGATAATTTATCAGTACACTATAATATTGCCAAAATTAAATGATATATTATTTATAAAATCCTATATAAATTCCAAAAAAAAAAAACTGCCTGTTCATACTCTTTCAACATTTATCAATTGGTGAATGATTCAAATTCTTACACATTTGACAATTTTTGAGATAGGAAAACCTTATCTAAGAAACTATCTATAAAAACTTTCCCCATTCTACTGCTTTTCTTCTAATCTTGGCTACACTGCTTTTATTTGTACTAAACCATTTTAATTGAATGTAATCAAAATTATCTATTTTTATCACACAAAGAACTAATAAGTAGAAATATGTATTGTATAATTATCCATATATATCTATCTATCTTGTGTCAAGTGGTTTTATATATCTATATCTATACATATATGTATCTTTTGTTGAAAGGGATAAGGAGACAACCTGAGAATTAAAATGTAACAAAATATAAAGTTTTTTTAAATCTTGTTCTTAATTTTAATTTTTTCTGCTATTATATTTAGTTTAGATTGCAAATGTATTGTTTTTTATAACCTATTAAACTTCATATTTAGTTGACTAGTTTCTTTTTTCTGTTGTTAATGTAAATTATCTGGAAGATACAGAATATATGTATATATATATATATGTGCTTCTAAGAATTACTTTAAGTATAACTCTTAAATTTTGAAACCTTTCACTCATCATTCTCATTAATAAAATATCTTTACTAGTTCTATGATTTGGTTTGATCCACTTATTTAGGAAATCAGTATTTAGTCTCTATTTGGATTGCATCTTTATTCATGTTTGCTTTGTTAGTAACTATTTTATTACATTATAATCTATTGAGTATTTGTATATAGTTTCTGCCACTCTGCATGTATTAGTAAGTTCTTTATGCCTTAACATATGATCAGTTTTTGAAAAATCCCAATCAGCGATAAGGAACTCAAGGAGGAGACTTTCAGAACTGACAAAGTTAAGTTTTCCAGGGCATGATATATGGGGTTTCAGAGTACAAGAGGAGGGTTGCTGCCAGGAAGATATCTAGGACTTAAGGTAAGGCACATTTTGAGCAGCCTACATCAAATGGGCCAGGCAATTTACTTAATAAGAATCCTCATTCTAATAAGGTATCTAGGTGATATAGCCAGTGACTGGAGTACAGAAGACCTGAGTTCAGATCTAGCCTCAGACACTTAAAAGCTGTGAGATCCTGAACAAGTCACTTAATATCTTTCTTCTTCAGTTTCCTCAAATGTAAAATATGTATAATAATAGCACTTCCTTCCCAGGGTTTTTGTGTGGACCAAATGAGCTACTTGTAAAGTGTTCAGCACTTAGTAGGCCTTTAACAAATATCTGTTTCCTTCCTTCCTATTCTGTTTCCCACACCATACCCTAACTCCCTTCCACCTCCTCCAGTTTATATACATTTTATTCCTCTTTTCTTGAGTTCCTCCCTAAAAACCTAGCTATTGATTCTAAGATTTTTCTTATAAAGCAGGAATTCAAATACACAATAATATCTTTTCTTCTTCTGACATCATGTAAACACTATGGGCATTATTATGTAGCATGAAGTAATGTATGGAGTGAGGTACCTGCAATTAGGAAGCCTTATCTTAGAATTCTGTCTCAGATACTGGCCAGTTGTGTTCCTTGGAAAGCCATGTAACCTCTTCAGACCTTGGTTTCCTCATGTATAAAATGATGTGGGTAGAGATTCTACGACCTCTAAGACCCCATTCCAGCTCTAATTTTATGTTCCTGTGATCATTGTTTTAAAATTCATATTTTTCTTCTCATAGTTCTATATTGTCCATTTGCCTGTCCAGAGGTTAGCTTTTCTTTTTGGAAGAAGCTATGCAAAGACTTTAGTTGCATCAAAAGCACATCTATTAATAGGAAGGAAAATGTCCAGTTGGCAACTTTTTGGTCAAAGATAATTTCCCTAACCTTTGTAGCAACTGCATTTGAGCCTTTCCTTTGATTTATCAAATTCTTTTTGATTTACATAGTGAATAATCTCTGAACTAACTATCCCAGAGCTAATTTCTACATGTGTTATTCCTAGAAAGTACATGATCAAATGTAGTCATTGTTAGATGATTCCTCATGTCAATTTTATTGTGGTTCATCCTTTGTTTTTGAAGAGAACCAATGGCATTTGCTCATGAATTGTATCTAAACAAGACATAATTGCATGAAGATCAGCCTCCCTCTCTCTTCTAGAGTCAAAAAAGTCCAGTGGCAAGGCAAAAAGTCAGGACGACTGGCAATGGCCAGAGATATAGTGGATGATCTTGAGGTCTTCCATGTCTGACCAAGCTCTAAGCATTCCATCATGACTGCTTTAGCTGCCTTCATGACCATTGGAACAAATTGTTCTCATCTGCTCATTCCACTTGGGGAAGTATTAATATTCCTGGGCTGCATTCAGAGGTCCATTCCTTGAGAAACTGAGACTTTACTGATCACAAAATATAGCATAGATTTAATTCTCAGTTTTCTGGACCTCAGGTCTTCTGATCTTTCAAAACTCACAACATTGTAGATTCCATATTCTCCTTTACCTAAAATGAAAGAACAACTGCAAAGGCAAGGAACATAGTCCTATATTTTTTCCATTTTTTAAATCGTCATGTCAAACACCTCTAAATTGGTCATTCTTGTAAGAGTAAAGTCATATATAACCTAAATCCCAAAATAAAACCAAAGATACAGTCATGTGAAAGATGATTCCAATGGTTCTTTCTCTGGAGGTGGAGAGCATTCCCCATCATAAATCCTTCAGGATTGTCCCAGATCATGGCATTGGTGAGAGTAGCCAAGTTTTTCACATATAATCAACAATTTTGGTGTTATTGTGCACAATGTTCTCCCAGTTCTTCTTATTTTGCTCTGCATCAGTTCCCGCACATCTTTCCAGTTCTTTTCTGAAATCATCTTGCTTATCATTTCTTACAGCACAATAATATTCCATTGCCAATATGCACCACAATTTGTCCAGCCATTCCCCCATTGATGGACACCCCTCAATTTCCAATTCTTTGCCACCACAAAAGAGCTGCTATAAATATTTTTGTACAAGTAGGTAACATAGTGCTATATTCACATGCCACATGTCAGCTTCAGCTGGTAAGGACCTACCACATTGTCTTTGTTCTCTCACTGGAATGCTGAGAGAAGGAAAAAGTTAACCAAAGCTGAAGGCTGAGTCTGGTCAACAAGTACCTTTTGAAAGCATCCCTAGTCACTCAAAAATATTTTTCCTTACCAAAGTGGTTACTAGATCAAAACCAGTCATGAAAAGTAACACATCCTCCAAAGTCTTTCCAGGGTACTTTCGTTATGAATCACCACAATTCTTCTGGAAGTAGGGACCCCCAGACTCTTCCATGTTGGAAACAAGACATCATATGGAGAAAAAATATTTTTGTGCATATACAACCTTTTTCTTTTGGGCTTTGTTGTCTTTGAGATATAACCCTAGTATTGATACTGGGTCAGAGGTGTGTCTAGTTTAGTGACTTTTCTGAAATACTACATAATGCTTTCCAGAATGGCTAACTCAATTCTCAGTTCCACCAAAAGGGCATTTGTATGCCAGTTCCTGTCTTTCCATACTGTCTACCCCAGCCAACCCTCCCCTCCCCCACTTGTCATTTTCCCTTATCATCTTTGCCAATATTGTGAGTGTGGGGGTGAACTTTGGAATTGTTTTAATGGGCATGTTACTAAGTATTAGTGATTTGGAGCATTTTTTCTTATGGCCATTGACAGCATTGATTTTATACTTCAGAAATTGTCTCTATATCTTTTGATCATTTACCTATAGGGAAATGGTTCTTCTATATTTAAATACATCCCCTACATATAGGATAATAGACTTTTATTAAGGAAATTCAATGCAAAAGATTATATTCCAGTTATGATTTCTTCTCATTTCACTCTTTACAGAGAAGGAAAAAATGTTTAAAGATTATTTTAGCCATTTGTAGTCACTGTCAGTGGTTTGTATTTGAAGTGATAAGCTTCTAATCTTTTGGTTCTCCATCACTGGTTTTTAAGTATTCCTTTTTTTCTCTCTTTTTAATTCCCACTTCAGGATCCATTCTCAGAAGTTGAAATTTGTTTTGCACCTAAGTACTCCCCCCCTATTATCTTTTCTCCTAACTAACCCCTCTGTTTGCCCTTCTCTTTCTGTATATATATGTATGTTGTGTTTAATAGTACTTTTTTTCTGATTTAAAGATTAAGATTCATTTGATGCATGTTTGGGTACTATTCCTTTAGTATGCCACAAGATCAGTTTTAATTTCTATGGTTCAATTACAAAAATTAGATTACACTCTATTCTCTGTCACTACTGAAAATGTATATTTCATTTGGGCCATTTTATTCCTCCAAAATCCACTATATATAAAGAATTTCCACAAACTACTCTAACCTGTTGGGTTTCTACCTCATCTCTTTTCCATTCATCTTTCATTGATTTTACTTCCATACGTTATAGATGCCAGATCTTTTCTTCATCATTTTTATTGAACTTATTAACCATGGGTTCTTATGGTCAAATATAATTTTATTTTTGTGTGCCTTGGTAGTACTATTTTTTTCATCATCTGTTCCTTCTAGCTCTAGTCTTTGCTTTATTTTAGCTCCTAATATTTTTTCTTATTCATTTCATCATGTAATATTAGTCATGTTAATTATTTATGACTATTACTGTGAAGCAACCTTAATGACTCTCACTTGGGTAGATCAACGCCTACTTATTCTCTGGGTTGGATCATTCATTCCAATCTACCTTTACCCTTGCAGATTTTGGTCCCCAGGGATAGACCACCAATACATATTCCTCTTCTAGGCTCCTATCTTACTTTTTTTCTCCTTTTGATGACTTAAATGAGAGCCATGTAGTTCTTCTAAAACTTTCTCAGTGTCCTGGGATTAACTTTGTTGTAGGCAAATACATTCTCCCTACTGGCCATCTAATTCTTACATCCCCATTGATGTATTTCTATTTGTCCAACCCAACAAATCGTCATAGTGAACATAGTCCAGTTGACATGGACAGCTTACATGCTAAGCATTTTATTTAAACAAATCAGTTCCTTAGAATAGTGATACTTTTTCTTAAACAGAACCATTAAATTATCAATAAATGAAAAAAAAAACCATAGATGCACACATTATAAAGCAAATAAATAATATATGTGATTGTAGCCTAAATAGATTCTAGAACCATCACTGTCATCCATTACATAAATCTGGGCCCTACTCTTCCACCTTTTGTAGAGAAAGGTGCACACACTTATAGGAACCTAGCAGGAAAGACTATAAGGGAGGAAAACCCATGATCTCGAGATAACTCACAATTATAAATATAGACTGACATCAATAGTCCATTTAGAACAGGGGTGTTCAGGAAGGACTACCATTTCTGGTGTGAGGGCTTCTCCTGCCCTTTTCAAGGCTGCTGATCCACCTTTGGTGTTCATCTCTCACCCAGCTCTCAGTGGTAGCACATTTAGCATCTAAACCCTGGGAAAACCATTTCAGCAGATGGTCTAAAGCAGGCTGGAGGTAACTGACAGCTCTCAAATCCATCAGTGACTTAGGGAGATGTCTACACCACGCATGTCAAGACTTCCCCCACAGGGATAGGGGCTGAGAACAATTTGTTCCAATGGCCATGGAGAGGGCAGAAGCAGGCACTGTGGGATGTTTAGAGCTTGGTTAGATACCAAAGATGCCAAGCTTATCCTCTGTATCCCAGGCCATTATCAGCTGTTCTGACTTTTGTCTTGCCACTGGACTTTGATAACTCTAGAAGAGGGTGAAACTGACCCCTTTGGGCAACTCTGATTCACTTAAATTCAAGTTATGCACAAGTCATCCCTCTATGATGTCATGGATCTTCTTTGAAAACAAAGGAAGAACAATAATAATATTATACAAAACTGTTTCTCTGCTAATTGCTGGTCTGTTAACTCTTAATTGCTCTTCAGCCAAATAAATTCTCTTCTATATTGAAACATACACTTTGTAAGTTCTTTCAACTTAAAATCCTCCTTAAAAGGGGTTTTAGAAAGTGTTACTGTTTAATGAAAATAGTTCCCTTTAAAAGAGAACTGTGAAGCTTAAGAAACTAGGTCCTTTTTTTATTCATGTGGATGTTATATTGTCCAATTATAACAGATTTTATAGCAATATAACTCAGGCTGACTTATTGAACCTAACTAGGCTACTTTGATTAAAAAGGAGCTGCAAAATCTTTCTTCTATTCCTTTTTCAGTCCTTCAACCAGATGGGACAGCAAAGAACAATCAGAATTTAGGAGATATTTCAACTATCTCCAACTAAAAGGAAATAGATTTAATTACCCAATTAAATCTATTCTCTCTCCCACAAATTGTGAGTCAACTGACTGAAGTCTTCTGTCAAATGAGTATGTTTAGCTTCCACAGAATTAACAAAACATCTTTTTTCCAGCCCCACTACTATGTGGTCAATTCTTCCTCTAAGTTCCTTCTTTCAGGTTCCTTTTTTGGGGTTCCTATTCCCCCATCTTTCTTCATTCTTCATTGTCACTCATCTTTCATTTAAAAGGAAACAGCTCCCTAAACCTGCTCTATGAAATAAAATTATACATGTCTCCAAATGTCTATGTAATTTCTAAAATTTCACATATTTAACGCATAAAACATACCTACCTAAAATGTGTGAAATTTTAGAAATCACATAGATATTTGGAGAATTATTGTACCTCAGCACTGAGGCACAACAATTCTTTAAAGTTTTAAGACCTCAATATGGTCTGATTTCTCATTTCATCTCCTAACTTTAAAAATGCACTTCTTCTACTCATAGCTTTCCTGTTTTTAACTAATAAAGGGTTTTTTTTTTCTCTGTCTCTTTAAATACTGAAACTGTTTACATGCCAATTAGACATCATTCTACATCATTCACAAGGTAATTTGGGCATTTCCATTTCCATTACTATTCATTATCTAACAGATTCCTATCCTAACAGAAATATTTTATTTTTTCATCAAATATTTTTTTTTCTATTCTTTTTAGCATTAACTTAAAATTCATATACTCTATAATGGCAACAATGTCTTACTTTCTTTAACAATGTATATTACTCTTTTATGTCACATAAAAATACTTTTCATTTCTTTTCACTCTTAAATTTTTCTATATAAATAATATAGTATATTAGAGGGATAGTACATTACCACGTCAGACACTGGAGTTTGGTGGTTTTCTTTTTTTCTCTTGCTAGGTAATTTTCCTATGAGAAAATTTCCACTTTAATTTTTCACTTTTTTGTTGTTCATTTTTTAATGCTTTATTTGGAACATTTGTTGCCATGTTGACATAATGAGGAGATGCTGGGCTTAGTCATGACCATTCTGTCTGGTCTGAACTTTCTTACCCATTCTTTAAAGTCCAATTTAAATATTAACTCCTTTAGGTAGCTTTCCTAATGGTAGAAAAGCTATACTGAAACATACTCTTTGCAAGTACTTGAAATCACCCTTAAAAGGAGGCTTAGAAAGTGTTACTGCTTAATATTAAGAGCAGTTCTCTTGAAGCCAGAGAACTACAAAGGTTAGCAAACTAGCTTTTTTCATTCACATGAATATTATGTTATCCATTTATGACAGAGTTCATAACAACATAACTTTACCCTCAAACACCTCAAGCCTTACCGAATTCTCCCAATTTGTGCTCTTTCTGTCCCCTACCCCAAAACTAGTTTGTATTTATTATGTATTTACTTTTGTTATTGTCATTCAGTCATTTCAGCCTCGTCTGACTCTTTGTGACCCCATTTGGGGTTTTCTTGACAAAGATGTGGTATGATTTGCCATTCCTTCTACAGCTCATCTTACAACTGAAGAACAGGAGGTGAATAGAGTTAAGTGACTTGCCCAAGGTCATACAGCTGGTATGAGTCTGAGGGTGGATTTGAACTCAGGGAGATGAGTCTTCCTGACTCTAAGCCCAATGCCCCTGTGCCACCTTGTTGACCCATCTTTTTTTTACTTACCTAAATTATTTGATGTTTCTCTCTCAATAGAATGTCAGCACTTGAAGGTAGGGATTGTATATTTTGAACCTTTGTATTCTGAGAGTCCATCTTTTAAATCCCCCCATTCTACTAGTATTTCTGTAAGGCAATGATATATGAAAATCAACAATTTCCAAAGAATTAGAAATGAATATTACACAAAGGTAATGTGAAAGGTACATAGTAGGTGTGAACAGTCTGCAATAAGTTGATAAGACAGTTCAAAGAACATTAATAAATGTTGTCATCAAAGAAACGTATGATAGGTAAGTAATGCTCCACAGGTATTCTCTAGACATTGGGAGAAATTGAGGAAGGTCCCCAGCACATTGCCAGAGGAAAGACAAGAACAAGAGGCTCACAAAATAGGTAGACATGGGTGAGTTGGGATTGGGTCCAATGGAAAGAGCATTGAACCTGGAATTAAGAACATCTGAATTCAAATCTGACCTAGGATGCTTACCAGCTGTTTAACCCTGAGCAAGTCACTTAACTTTTTCCTGCCTCAATATCCTCATCTATAAAATGGAAAATAATATTGCCTCCTTCCCATGGTTGTTGTGAAGATGAAATTATATCTGTAAAGCACATTGCAAATTTATAAATTGCTCTATAAATTCTCTCTATTAGTATGATTATCCAAATTGATCAGATTATATTCATTCAAGTATATATTTTTATTTTTAATACTTTTTATACTTTAATAATTTAAAAATATTTTAATAATTCCAGATGCTAGGACAGTTTAATTATTAATAATGATCCCAGAGGCTAGGACCCTGGGCAAGTCACCTGACCCTGTTTGCCTCTATTTCCCCATCGATAAAATGAGCTAGAGAAGGAAACAGAAAAATACTCCAATACCCCCACTATACACAAACTGGCATACAGTAGGCACTTAATAAATACTTTTTGAATTTAATTACTCCTTCTCTCTACCCTGAAGGAACTTCAAATCTTGGCTAACTGACAAATTCCAACTGGGGAAAAAATTAGGAATGTTTCTGTGCATGTTTTCTTTCAAATCTATCTCAGATGAAGCCGCACTCCTACTTGAATGTTTCTGTTTCTTACCCACTCAGTCACTCACAACAGAGCAAAGAAATACTGAATGGGTTCCAGATAAAGTCTTGAAATCTTAATATTGTGAGAAAGGGGGAGGAGGGAGAGCAGGGAGACAATTCAATCCTATAAGATTTGGTTCCTACTGTTTGGTGAAAAAAAAATACAAATGCCAAACGAGATTAACAGTTGCTTTGGAGTAGAAGGTTTTCATTTATGTCAGATAACATTTTTATTCTGTAGCAATATTAATAAAAGTAGCATGGGCAAAAAAAAATCCAGACAGCTAAAAATAATGATGAAAGTATTTGGAAAAATATCTGTCTTGGAAATGAAACAAAAGCTTCAAGTCAATGCTGAAGAGCCAAATTACATTTAATCATAAAAAACTGTCCATGAAATCTTAAGAATTTTTATAAATTTATTGATTCCTTATGGTCATCTGATTCCTATAATCTCATAAACATCAATCTAATTAAGCATGGGGCAGAGCATCTCATATCAAGAGAACTAAGTCAAAGCACTGATTCTAAGGACTAGGGGTGTTCTCATGGTAAAGCTAACGTTTTATTTGGGTTACTGTCCTTGGACAAAGAACAGATTTGCATGTTTATTTAATTAGGGTTATAGTTACACTGGGGCAGCTAGGTGGTGCAGTGGATAGAGCACAAGGGCTGGAATCAGGAAAACTCATCTTGTAGAGTTCAAATCCAACCTCAGACACTTATTAGCTTGTATGACTCTGGGCAAGTCACCTGACTCTGCCTCAGTTTCCTCACCTATAAAATGAGCTAGAAAAGGAAATGGCAAGCCACTCCAGTACCCCCACTACACACTAACTCTTCTACTACTTCAACTACTCTTGGCTAAAAAAAAAAAAAACAAATGGTACCACAAACAGTCAAACACTAAAGCTGTGACTGGACAACAAAAATGGCTACATTTCTGTTGGGAGGCAACAGTGAAGAGTTCACTGGCTCTGGAGTTGCTGTTGTTTAGTCATTATCAGTTGTGTTCGACCATGGAATCAAGGATCTCAATTTGAATCCTGCTTCTATAACTTACATGACCTCCAATAAGTCACTTAATCTCCCTGGGCCTCAGTTTCTTCATCTGTAAAATATGATGGTTCTCTAGTTGGTCTTTTCCAGTTTTAAATCTCTGATCTTATTTAAGTTTTTAAGTATTATTATTTAGGGTAAGGGTACTAGGGTTTTCAACAAGTTTTAAGATGGAAAGACTCTGTGTGTGTATATGAGTGTTACTATGGTCTTGTATAACTAGGGGCAGCTAGGTGGTACAGGGCATAGAGCACCAAACCTGGAGGCAGGAAGATCAGAGTTAAAATTTGACATTTAATATTGTTTGCCTCAGTTTCCTCATCTGTAAAAATGAGTTGGAGAAGAAAATGGCAAACCCCTCAAGTATCTTTGCCAAGAAAACCCTAAAGAGGGTCACAAAGAGTTGGACATAACTGAAATAACACAACAACAACTATAAGAACTAGGTCATGGTGCTCCAAACAAGTTTAACTACAAAGTTCGATCCAATAAACATGTATTAAATTCCTTCAATGTGCCAGGCACTGTGCTAAGCACCAAAGATTAAAAAAGAGTCAAAAAAACAGTCCCATCCTCAAAGAACTTAGGATCCAATGTGGAGGCAACAAACAAATGAATACATGACTTAAATAGGGAATATTTAACAGGGGGAAAGTACTGGAATTAAGAGCATCTTGTAGGAGGTGGAATGGAATTTTAGTTGGGACTTAAAGGAAGCCAGAGAGGTCAGTTGTCAGGAGAACAGCCAGAGAGGGGGGACAGCATCTAGATGTGAGGGGCAGGATGGTAGGAAGAAAAGAGAATTATATATGGAGCCAAAGGAGTAGGGTTCAAATCTTACTTCTCCTATTATTACCTCTGAATCCTTAGACAAATTATTTAAGTTCTCTGGACTTTACAGGCCTTTTCTGGGATGGGATGAGATGATCTCTTAGGGTCCTTCCAACTTCAAATCTCTGATCCTATGAACTCCTTGGTGCTCAGTTCATATTAAATGAGAGAATCAGATTACCATTTAGAATCATAAGGGGGCTCCAAAGTTTTCTAGCCCAACCTATACCTGAACAGAAATGCCAGCTATAACAATTTGGATAAGTGGTCATCCATCCAGCTTACTTTTAAAGACCCACATTAACCAGGCCGCCACCACCTTTGAAGATGAATGACGTCAACATCTTGCTGCTGCACGTGAACACCAACACCAGGCCACAACCGCACCTCCCGTAACAACTGGCGTCCCAGGCCCCATGTGCCACAAACTTTGCGCCTCAGTCTTTGGACTTCAAAGCCATATGAGGGTACACCGTAGATGAAAACGCACAAAGGCAATTGTCATTCTTGGTCACCCAGAGACTACTACTACTTTTAAAGACCACATTATTTGGCCAAGCCACCTTCCACACTATGCCACCCTGTGAGTGGCTTTATCTGTCTTGACACTGGCCTCCTGGTTGTTATCCAGACAAGAATCTCTGTCTCTCATCTCTGAGCATTTTCTCCAAACTGTCTCCCACACCCAGAATGTTCTCTCTCCTCCACTCTAAGTCCTGACTTCCCTGGCTTCTTTGAAGTCCTAAGTAAAATCCCCCTTTCTACAGGAAGCCTTTGCCAACCTTTCTCCTTTAAAAAACAAACAAACCAAAAAACAAATTTACCTTTTAGCTTAGAATTGATGCTACATATTAGTTCTAAAGCAGGAGAGTAGTGAGAGCTAAGTAATTGGAGTTAACTTGCCCAAGGTCACCCAGTTAGGAAGGGTCTGAGATCAGATTTAAACCCAGGATTTCTCATTTCTGGATCTGTTGATCTGTCCACTGGGCTATCTGGCTACTTTTTCCATTTCTCTTAATTACAGTGCCTTCCTTCTCTTAATTGTATGGCTTGGTCATAAATATTTGTTTGCATGTTGTCTTCCTTATCAGATTGTAAGCTCCTTGAGGGCAGGGACTATTTTTTTGCCTCTTTTTGTATCCCCAGCACTTAGTACAGTACATAGCACATATTAGACATTTCATGCATGTTTATTGATTGATTTGTTAATGATCAGATGAAAGCTTTGTGGTTAGTTTTTGACTAAGGCAACTCTCAAAGACTATCTAATAAATCAGAAAGGCTATAAGATACATATAATCATAAAACAGACATAGAACTGATAGGGATCTCCAAAGCCATTCCACCTAATGTCCTCATGTTTCTAATGCGGAAAATGAGACCCAGGGAAGTTAGGGAACTTATCAGAGGTCGCATAGGTAATAATCCCCCAAAGCAGTGTCTGACATAGTTTAAGCAATAGTATCAAACACAAATAGAAACTATGGTTGATAAACCAAACAAAAGAAACCCTGAGAGCCTCATATGGACAATTAAAAATATTATATTATCTATGAAAATATGTTTTTCATGATTGCACATGTTATATTGTTTCAGCCATGTCTGACTCTTCACCTCCTCATTTGGGTTTTTCTTGGCAAAGATACTAGAATAGTTTGCTATTTCCTTGTCCAGCTCATTTTTTCAAAAAACCCTTAACTTGAAAACATGGCAGCAGTATATACCCAGGACTCTCCCTCTCCTCAACGCCTACCAATATAGACTACCTCAAAAAGCCAAAAAAACCAAATACATATGAATGAAGGGACTCTACAGTAGAGCGCAGCATTGGAGATACGAGGATTTGGGCATTTCCACACTATAAGGGGGTGAAATAACTTCTACCAAAACAAGAGCTGATCAATCCTCCCCCCACCCTACCTACAAAGCCAGAGTCAGAGCCAGTACTCTAGAATCAATGAATGATTGAGGGGCACAACTAGCTCCTTTGCAGCTAAGACCACCAAAGGCCTACCCCTAAGAGCAGCTAGGTCTGAGACCCCAACAGGTGGAAGAGCTCAGACTATGGGTGAGGATATAGCACAGATAAGGGCTACAAACAGTAGAAGTTCCAGAGACTCAAGAGGTGGCCTCAGACAAAAACCTCACTCCCAGCTCCATACACAAAGAGTCTGCCCTCCTCACTCAGACTTCTGACTGGAAAGGGGGAAAAAAACCACCAAAGTGATGGCCAAAAAAAAAAAATGAACAGGAAAAATAACTTCCCAACACCAAGAAAAACAAGAAGGCATTGACCCTGGATAATTTTTATGGAGGAAAAATCCAGAATACAGAGGAAATAGCAGAAGAGGATGAACAAATAAATGCAAGAAACCTTCCCCAAAAATGGAAATTGGCCACAAGCTCTTGAAGAATTTCAATCAGAGCTTATCAAAAAGATAGAAGGATTTTGGCAAGAAGAGAGGGAAATATTTCAAAAAGAAAATAATAGTTTAAAGGACAGGAACTCCTAATTGGAGAAACAGCTGGGAGCCACAAAAAGCAGGATAGACCAAACCAAAAAGGGAAATCAAAAAATTATAGCAGAAAATCAGTCCTTAAAGACAAGAATTAGGCAATTGGAAGCCAATAATCTTGCAAAACAACAAGAATTAATAAAGAAAAGTCAAAAGAATGACAAAATAGAAGAAAACATAAAATATCTCACTGACAAGATGATATATCAGGAAAACCAGGCTCAAAGAGACAATTTGAGAATCATTGGTCTACCAGAAAACCCAGAAATAAATAGAAATCTGACATCATGCTACAAGAAATTATCCAAGAAAACTGTCCTGATGTTTTTGAACAAGGGGGAAAAATAGACATTGAAAGAGTTCATAAAACACCCTCTACACTAAATTCTCAAAAGACAAACCCCAGGAATGTAATTGCCAAATTCAAGAGCTTCCAAGGTAAGGAGAAAATTTTACAAGAAGCCAAAAAAAGACAATGCAGATATCAAGGAGCACCAATCTGGATTACACAAGATCCAGCAGCTTCCACACTAAAGGACAAGAAGACTTGGAATATGATATTCAGAAAGGCAAGAGAGTTGGGTCTTCAACCTACCCATCAAAATTAACTATATACTTCCAGGTGAAAGTATATGCATTCAACAAAATAGAAGATTTCCAAGTATTTATAAATAAAAGACAAGAACTAAGTGAAAAGTTTGATATCCAAACACAAAAATCAAGAGAAACATGAAAAGGTAAATAAGAAAGAGAGGAAAAGGGGAAAAATTTTTTTTAATTTAAGTTTTCTTCCTTAAGGGCTTCAATAAGATCAAATTGTTTACATTATTATATGGAAAAAATTGTATTTGTAACTCTCAAAAATTATATTCACTATTATAGTAATTAGAATAATCATTCACGGGTAGAGGGGGGGGGTAATAAGTGGTATAAGATGATATGCCAAAAAAGAAAAAGGGAGAGGGGAATAGAAGATGGCACCAAGAGAAACTTGAAGGAATAAAATAAATAGGATAGTCTATTTCACACAAAGAGGATCATGGGAAGGGAGGTGAATAATACTATTATAAGAAGGAGAGGAAGGGAGTGCTAATAGGTAATACTTAAACTTTACTCTCAGAGAAATCATTTCTGAGAGGGAAGAGCATCTAGATCCATTGGGGTATCAAATTCTATCTTACCCTACAGGAAAAGTGAGAAGGGAAACCAAGGAGGTGAATGGAGTGAGGAGTACAAAAAGGGAGGAAAAGAGAGGGGGAGAGGGAACTTAACATACCCTAAAAAAATAAGAAGAAGGGAACAAAAAGGGAGGGGGTGGAAAGGGAAGCACACTAAGGGTGGGGATTAGGGAGACTGATTAAAAGCAAACCACTGGATTAAAAGGATATAGCAAAAGAAGAAAGGACAGAACTAGGAGAGGATATCAAAATTTTGGGGAATGCACAAGTAACAATCATAACTTTGAATATCAATGTGATGAAGTCACCCATAAAATGAAATCAAATAGCAGAATTGATTAGAAACCAAAAACTTACCGTATGTTGTCTACAAGAAACACACATGAGGCAAGTAAACACACACAGGATGAAGGTCAAAGACTGAAGCAAAATCTATTGGGACTCAACTGAGAAAAAGAGGGCAGGAGTTGAAATCATGATATCTGACAAAATCAAAGTAAAAATAGATCTGATTAAAAGAGATAGGGAAGGTAATTACATCCTGATAAAAGGCAGTATAAACAATGAGGAAATATCAGTATTCAACATGTATGCACCAAATGGTATAGCATCCAAATTTATAAAGGAAAAACTAGTGGAGTTGAAGGAGGAAATAGATAGTAAAACTATACTAGTGGCAGATCTGAACCTTCCTCTATTAGATCTAGATAAATGAAACCAAAAAATAAATAAGAAAGAGGTAAGAGAAGTGAAATGAAATCTTAGAAAAATTAGAGTTAATAGGTATATGGAGAAAAATAAATAGGGACAAAAAGGAGTACACCTTCTTTTCATTAGCACATGGTACATTCACAAAGATTAACCATGTACTAGGACATAAAAGCATGGCAAGCAAGTACAAAAAAGCAGAAATAATAAATGCAACCTTTCCAGATCATAATGCAATAAAAACAATAATTAGTAAGGGTACATGGAGAACCAAATCAAAAATTATTTGGAAATTAAATAATATGATTCTCCAAAATAGGTTAAAGAAGAAATCAAAGAAACAATAATTTCATTGAAGAAAATGACAATGATGAAACATCCTTCCAAAATCTATGGAATGCAGCCAAAGCAGTACTCAGGGGAAAATTTATATCCTTGAGTTCATATATTAACAAATTAGAGAGGGCAAAGATCAAGGAATTGGACATGCAAATCAAAAAACTTGAAAATGAACAAATTTAAAATCCTCAGATGAAACTAAATTAGAGATCCTAAAAATTAAAAGAGAAATTAATAAAATTGAAAGTGAAAGAACCAATGAATTAATAAATATGACTAGAAACTGGTACTTTGAAAAAAAAACAAATAAAATAGACAAAATACTGGTCAACCTAATAAAAAAACAAGGAAAGAAGAAAACCAAATTAACAGTATCAAAGATGAAAAGGGAGACCATTCCTCTAATGAAAAGGAAATTAAGGCAATCATTAAAAACTATTTTGCCCAATTATGTTGCAACAAATATGACAATCTAGGTGATATGGATGAATGTTTATAAAAAATATAAATTGCCTAGGTTAACAGAAGAAGAAATAGAATACTTAAATAACCCCATATCAGAAAAAGAAATTGAACAAGCCATAAAAGAACTGCCTAAGAAAAAATCCCCAGAGCCTGATGGATTCACAAGTGAATTCTATCAAACATTCAAAGAACAACTAATCCCAATGCTATACAAACTATTTAACAGACTAAGCAAAGAAGGAGTTTTACAAAATTCATTTTATGACACAAAATTCCAAAGCCAGACAGGTTGAAAACAGAGAAACTATAGTCCAATCTCCTGCAAAAATCTTAAATAGGATACTATCAAAAAGACTTCAGCAAGTGATCTCGAGGGTTATTCATTATGTTCAGGTGAGATTTATACCAGGAATACAAGGATGGTTCAATATTAGGAAAATCATTCACATAATTGACCATATAAAAAAGCAAACCAATAAAATCACATGATTATCTTAATAGATGAAGAAAAAGTCTTTGACAAAATACAACACTCATTCATAATGAAAATACCAGAAAGTATAGGAATAGAAGGGCCTTTCCTAAAAATAATAAACAGTATATATCTAAAACCATCAGCAAACAACATCTGCAATGAGGATAAACTAGAAGTCTTCCCAATAAGATCAGGACTGAAGCAAAGATACCCATTATCACCTCTATTATTTAACATTGTACTAGAAACACTAGCAGTAGCAATTAGAGGAGAAAAAGAAATTGAAGGTATTAAAATAGGCAATAAGGAGACCAAGCTCTCACTCTTTGCAGATGATATTATGGTCTACTTAAAGAATCCTAGAGAATCAACTAAAAAGCTGGTAGAGATAATCAACAACTTTAGCAAAGTTGCAGGATACAAAATAAACCCACATAAGTCATCAGCATTTCTATATATTTCCAACACATCTCAGCAGCAAGAATTAGAAAGAGAAATTCCATTTAAAATCATCTTAGACAATATAAAAGACTTAAGAATCTATCTGCCAAGACAAACACAAGAACTATATGAATACAACTACAAAACACTTTTCACACAATTAAAACTAGATCTAAATAATTGGAAAAGCATTAATTGCTCATGGGTAGGATGAGCTAACATAATAAAAATGACAGTCCTACCCAAACTTATTTACTTATTTAGGGCTATACCCATTAAACTACTGAGAAACTTTTTTACTGAATAAGAAAAAAATAACAAATTTCATTTAGAAGAGAAAAGATCAAGGATATCAAAGGGAATAATGAAAAAATGGGAGGGAAGGTGGCCTAGCAGTACCAGATCTCAAACTATACTATAAAGCAGTGGTCATCAAAACAATATGGTACTGGTTAAGAGAAAGAAAGGAGGATCAGTGGAATAGACTTGGGGTAATTGACCTCAGCAAGACAGTCTATGATAAACCCAAAGATCACCTCTTTGGGGACAAAATCCACTATTTGACAAAAACTGCTGAGATAATTGGAAGACAATATGGGAGATATTGGGTTTGGATCAGCATCTCACACCCTACACCAAAATAAATTCAGAATGGGTGAATGACTTGAATATAAAGAAGGAAACTATAAGTAACTTGGGTGAATATAAAATAGTATATAGTTGTCAGGTCTTTGGGAAAGGAAAGATTTTAAGACCAAGTAATAGAAAAAATTAAGAAATGTAAAATAAATAATTTTGATTTCATTAAATTAAAAAGTTTTTGTACAGACAAAACTAATGCAACCAAAATAAGAAGGGAAGCAACAAATTGGGAAAAAATCTTCATAACAAAAACCTCTGACAAAGGTCTAATTACTCAAATTTCTAAAGAGCTAAATCAATTGTACAAAAA
This sequence comes from Monodelphis domestica, assembly GCF_027887165.1. Lineage (NCBI taxonomy): Eukaryota > Metazoa > Chordata > Mammalia > Didelphimorphia > Didelphidae > Monodelphis > Monodelphis domestica. Next base: position 290,320,902 of record NC_077228.1, on the reverse strand, counting down.
ATCAAACTATTCTCCAACTGACAAATGGGTAAGGGACATGAATAGGCAATTTTCAGATAAAGAAATCAAAACTATTAATAAGCACATGAAAAGTGTTCTAAATCTCTTATAATGACAGAAATACAAATCAAAACAACTCTGAGGTACCATCTCATACCCAGCAAATTGGCTAACATGACAGCAAAGGAAAGTAATGAATGTCAGAAGGGTTATGACAAAATTGGGACATTAATGTACTGTTGGTGGAATTGTGAATTGATTCAGCCATTCTGGAGGGCAATTTGGAACTGTGTCCAAAGGGCACTAAAAATCTGTGTGCCCTTTGATCCAGCCATATTACTGCATATTTGAGCCCCAAAGAGATAATGGGGAAAAAGACTTGTACAAGAATATTCATAGCTGCGCTCTTTGTGGTGGCCAAAAATTGGAAAACAATGGGATGCCCATCAATTGGGGAATGGCTGAACAAATTATTGTATATGTTGGTGATGGAATACTATTGTGCTCAAAGGAATAATGAACTGGAGGAATTCCATGTGAACTGGAACGACCTCTAGGAATTGATACTGAGTGAGAGGAGCAGAACCCGGAGAATATTGTACACAAAGACTGATACACTGATGCACAGTCAAATCTAATGGACTTCTCTACTAGCAGCAATGCAATGATCCATAGCAATTCGGGGGGATTTATGAGAAAGAACCCAATCCACATTCAGAGGAAGAACTGTGGGAGCAGAAAGACAAAAGAAAAACAACTGCTTAATCACATGGGTTGATGGGGATATGATTGGGGATATAGACTCTAAATTATCACCCTAATACAAACATCAACAATATGGAAATAAGTTTTGATCAAAGACACGTGTAAAACCCAGTGGAATTGTGCATTGGCTACAGGAGGGGGGTGAGGGGAAGGGAGGGAAAAAACATGATCTTGAAACCAAGGAAAAATATTCTCAATTGACTAAATAAAAATAAAAAACAAACAATACTAGGTATTGGTTCCAAGGCAGAAGAAAGGTAAGGGCTAGTCAATGGGGGTTAAGAGACTTGCTCTGGGTGACACAGTGAGGAAGTGTCTGAGACAAGATATGAACCCAAGACCTCCCATCTCTACTCCTGGCTCTCAATCCACTGAGCCACCCAGCTGTCCCCTCCAGCTCCTTTTCTAGATGAGGAAACTAAGTCAAAGTTAAAGGACTTGCCTGTGGTCACACAACTAGTGTCTGAGACCAGATTTGAACTTACATCTTTCTGACTCCAGATCCATCACACTGTCCACTATACCACCTAGTTGTCCCTTATACATGTATAACCTATATCAAATTGATTACTCTGTCAGGGAAGGAGGAAGAGAGAGTAGGAGGGAGAGAATTTGGAACTTAAATATTTTTAAAAGAAATTTTAAAATTGCTTTAAAATGCAATTGGAAAAAATAAAATACTATTGAAAATGTTTAAATATTATATTGGATTATTATTTGTTTTGTTAAGTATTTGCCAATTGCATTTTCATCTGTTTTAGGCTGCACTTGGTAGGTTGTGGGCTGTAGCATGTAGGCTTAGAGTAATTCACACCACTCAAATCCTTGAAGTATGGAAGAAGTGTCCTCAGACAAATCAAGTCTCTTTTCTGAGCTTCAAATGTCGTCAAAGGTCTTGCATCCCAATGCTTGCAGTCTGTATGACCTTGGGTAAGATATGAATCATCCCTAAATCTTCGTTTCTTCATCTGTAAAATGGGGGGCCTTGATTTAATGACTTGCGTGGTTCCTTCTAGCTATAAATCTATGATCGTATGCTTATGTGGTCTCTGGAGTCCCTTCCAGAACTAATGTCCTATGATCCAAAATCTAGAATTGCTTAATCCTATTGCCTCCTTGAAGAACTGATTCTAAAGCATCCTGGGTAAATGAATACCTATACTCCACTCAAGAACACAGAGAAAGAATCTTCCAAAACCACTTCTGAGGTAACATTTCTTCACCTTCCTTCTTTCCTTCCTTCCTTCCTTCCTTCCTTCCTTCCTTCCTTCCTTCCTTCCTTCCTTCCTTCCTTCCTTCCTTCCTTCCTTCCTTCCTCCCTTCCTTCCTTCCTTCCTTCCTTTCTTTCTTTCTTTCTTTCTTTCTTTCTTCCTTCCTCCCTTCCTTCCTTCCTTCCTTCCTTTCTTTCTTTCTTTCTTTCTTTCTTTCTTTCTTTCTTTCTTTCTTTCTTTCTTTCTTTCTTTCTTTCTTTCTTTCTTTCTTTCTTTCTTTCTTTCTTTCTTTCTTTCTTTCTTTCTTTCTTTCTTTCTTTCTTTCTTTCTTTCTTTCTTTCCTTCCTTCCTTCCTTCCTTATCTATCACCTTAGAATCAATACTGTGTATTGGTTCCTAGGCAGAGAAGTGGTGAGTACTAGGCAATGAGGGTTGTGACTTGGCCATGCTCAAACCACCTAGGAAGTGTCTGAGGCCAGATATGAACTTAGGACCTCCAGATCTGTCTCTCAATCCACTGAACTATCCAGCTGCCCCCCATTTCCTCATCTTTAAAAGAAAAAAGATAAGGGTATTTAGGTGACACCATAGACCACAGAGTGTCAAATCTGGAGTCAGGAAGATTCATCTTCATAAGTTCAAATCTGGCGTCAGACTCTTTTTAGCTATGTGACCCTGGCCAAGTCACATAACCCTGTTTACTTCAATTTTCTCATTGGTAAATGAGCTGGAGAAGGAAAAGGCAAACTACTCCAGAATATGTTAGTATGATATAGTACAGAATGAGATTATTAGGTACTATACCAAATCATTCCAAAGTCCTCATTTTGGTGCTTGTCAGGAATAGAACTTCTACATATTCATGTTTAGATAAAGAATGAAGCTCATTTACACCTGTGAGTGAAGGAAGGGGAGACATTCTCTGGGGCTCCTAGGTAGAAAAGTAGAGAGAACACTGGACATGGAGCTAGGAAGACTCACCTTCATGAGTTCAAATCCAGTCTCAGACACTAGCTGGGTGACCCAGGGCAAATCATTTAACTCATTATGTCTCAGTTTCCTCATCTGTCAAACAAGCAGGCTTCTTTAGTATCTTTGCCAAAACAAACAAACAAACAAACAAGCTCAGATGCAGTCTGATGATTTGGATATGCTTAAAAAACAGTTGAACAACAATATATTCCCAAGATCTCTCTGTGAAATGTCATGTCAGCCTTGGATATTAGTTTCACTTCTACGATAAATAAGAAAATATACAAGGTTGAAGGAAGGCCATGTTTTTCTCAACCAGCCAGCTTGAAACTTGCATGCAGGGAAGTTAATATTAAAAAAAAAAAAAGTTGTATTCATTTTCTTGGCTTTCATTTCTAGTCTTAGTAGTTCCTCAATTTTTTTATCCCAGAACCCTCTGCCCTAGTCTTCTCAACCATGTGTGCTCATCCCTTCAAAAACAACTTCTATAAAAAGTCCAGCCCAATGTCACAGGGTAGTTAAGGAGCCATCTGAAAAGATGGGCAGTGAATGACATTGTGGGTGAAGCCAGGAAGCAAGTAAGGAAGAGGTGAAGTCAAAGAGGGTATGATCAATCATTCAACAAGCATTAAATTTGGGGAGGGGATATGAAGACATGGATGAAGCAATCCCTGTCCTCGAGGTCCTTTATATGTTCAATCATTCTAATAGGATTGTAGGATCACAGTAAATTTAGAATTGACCTTAGAAGTCATCAAGTCATCAGTGTGGCAAGATTAGGGTTATTTAGCAAGCAAAGACTTGAGTCAAGATTCAGCTGATCTCTGAGGTCAGTCTTTTAGAATCAGCATAAGACAGTGGGAAAACAAAACAAAACAAAACAAAACAAAAACCATTTGCTCTGCAGCCCACAGATGTGAGTTTTAATCCTAACTTGGTTACTTACTGCTTGGGTAACCCCCTTCACTTAGCCCCATTTTCCTTATCTATAAAAAAAGATGTGAGCATCTGGGTGGCTCAGCACATAGGGTGCTCAGCCCAGAGTTAGGAAGACTCATCTTTTTAAGTTCAAATCTGGCTTTAGACACTTACTACCTATGTGACTCTGCACAGGTTACCTACCCCTATTTGCCTCCATTTCCTCATCTGTAAAATATGCTGGAGAAGAACAGGTAAACCACTCCAGTTTATGCAAGTATGATCTGGTGTAAAATGAGAGTGAAGATAAGATCAAGGTGGGCTAATTCTAGAAAGACTGGAAGTGGAGATGTCAGTTTGCAAATAGGAAGTTGTAAAATAGTTCACGGAAGGGGAGATCTCTGAGCTGGGCATGAAAAAAAGAATTTCATTGGGTAGAAATGGTCCTAGACCAAAATTCATAAAATTTACAATTGGTAGGGACCTTAGATATTGCTTTGGGCAGCTGTCTTTTATTTATTTAATAATAAAATAAAATATAATATATAATAAAATTTTAAAGAATAAAATAATAATAAATTTTTCTTTTGTTATTATTTAGTTGTTTCAGTTGTGTATAACTCTTCTTGATCCATTTGGGTTTTTTTGGCAAAAATACTGGAGTAGTTTGCCATTTCCTTTTCTAGCTCATTTTGTCAATGAGGAAACTGAAGACAGATGTGAACTCAAAAAGAGAAATCTTCCTAACTCCAGGCCCAGTTCTCTATCCACCGTATCACCTAACTGTCCACATCTAGTTGTTAAGAAAGTTTGTTGTTTTGTTTTGTTTTTCCTTACATAAGTTTAAATTGGCCTCTTTACAATATTCTACCCAAAGCTCCTAGCTCTACCCATGAAGAGAAAAAATCTAATCCCTCCTCCACATTCCTGACTCCAAGGCCAGCTCCCTATCCACTAGGACATCCTGCCTTGGAAAACACTTGAGATTTGGTGTTGAAAGGATGTCAGCTGCAATGCTGACTCTGACACTTTTTAGCTGAGTGACCCACGTGAGTCATCTCATCTCTAAACGGTCTCCTTATTTATAAAATAGAGTAATAATATTGCCAAAGCATGAGATCCATGGCCTCACTTTTTTTTTTTTTGGGTGGGGCAGGGGTCTCTCTGTCTCACCAGGGCTAGGGACACAGAGCTATTTGTGGTTCTACTCTGAATGGCATGGAAGCTTTTGAGCTGTTGTTTCTCCCTGGGCGTCTCTCACTCCCAGGGACTCATCCTATTAATGCTGAGCTTAAAGTAAATACTGGATCAGTTTAGTTCTGTGACTCAGAACTCCTGAGTTTAAGAGAGGCACTCACTCTGGGATTACAAGATGTACACTACCCCACCTGGCACCAAGGCCCTTTTTTACAGCATTTTGTATTTTGTATTTGTATTTTGCTTGGGCTAAGGAGGGGAAAATGTCAAAAAAGAAGGGTGATTTTCATATTTCACCGTATGGAGGCTGATTCTAAAAATATTCCAGTACACAGGATTTATGGGACAGGTAGGTGGATACAGAGCTAAACTTGGAATCAGAAGACTCATCTTCCAAAGTTCAAATCTGGCCTCAGACATTTATTAGCTGTGTGTGACCCTGGACAAGTCATTTAACCCTGTTTGTCTCTGTTTCCTTATCTGTAAAAAAAAAACAGAGAAGGAAATAACAAACCACTCCAGTATTTTTGCCAAGAAAACCCTAAATGGAGTCACTAAGTCAGACACTCCTGAAATGACTGAACAACATGGAATTTGGACAGAGTATATGGCACAACTGATAATCAAGTAGATCCACTTTAGTGCTACTAACTAACTAAATAATCTTGGGCAAATCACTTTCCCTCTCTTGGCTTCAGTTTCTTCATTTGTCAAAAAAGATATTTGAACTAGATGATCTCTAATGTACCTTCTGGTTCTAACAACAACAAAATTCCATGTTTATGACTAAAAATAAGCTATTATATAACATAAACTATTCCATCCCAATTCCATTTTACTTTTAAATGTCCAGAATTTTTTAAAAAATCATAATCTTTGACCTAATAATTATATTATTGGAAAATACTCTGAGACACCTGTGTGTATGTGTACACATGTAGGAGCTTGTGTTTGTGTGAGGCAGACAGACAAACAGACGGAGAGGGAGAGAGGGAGAGAGACATAGAGAAAGAAGGGGAGAGGGAGGGAGAGAGAGAGAGACAGACAGAGAGAGAGAGAGAGAGAGAGAGAGAGAGAGAGAGAGAGAGTTCTATATTGTTAAAGAAATAAATAGCATTAGTTTACATTAAAATAAAAGAAAAATAACTAGAAATAACCACCATGTCCACCAATAAAGAATGACTGTTAGATGCTTTTAAGTGGACCTGATGTACATGTTTTGGGGACAGTGTTATGTGCTGATGTTCCCAGATCTGTCCCCTGTGTGGGGACACATGAGCGAGAAAAAATGTGAGATGTCTCCAAAGGTTAACAGAGGCTTTCATGTTAGGAGAGAGACTATGGTACAAGGGCCACGCTAAGTAGCCAAAAACTAATGGTAGTGTCAGGCAAATGTAGATAAAGAAAGGAGATCCAGTTCTGAAAATAGGAAAGCTAATCAGGCTGTTACTTATGGCTCATCAAATGAGCACTTGTAATTTGCCCCGGAAACCCACTTGCATTTCCCTTTACAACTCCTGCTGAATTAATTAGGCTAATTAAATGAGGTGGAAAATTACTCCTGTAAATAAGCTGCCATGAAAGGCAGGTCTTAATTTGGCCTAAGGAAAAGCAAACAGTTCTCCCCATGAAAAGGGAATAATTGGCAATTTGTGTGTATGTGTTTTTGAAGGCCAAGGTACAAATGTGTTTTCATTGACAAGCCTGAGGTTTTCCTTGGTGTAAAGAGAGGGTTTCTAATTAAGGGATCACATAATTGTGTGTTTTGGCTAACTGTAGTAGCAAATGTTAGGGCTATCAGATCCCTGTGAGGCAGGACTGAGAGGGACATCGAGAGCTTTTGCCAAGGGCCATCTTCCCAGATCTGCACACTGAGGATGGAGAGCAACAAAACAGGCTCTTTCCTCCCTTAAGGAATGTACACAGCCAGATCCACAGAACTACACAAAGAGACTCTGAAGCCCTGGGTTGGCAAAAGAATTAGAAATCTCCAGTGTAGAAAGGTAGAGAGAAGGTAACAGAGTCATAAGATCATAGATTTGATGATAGATGGGACCTTGGAGGTTACCTAGTCTTTCAATTTTTGCTTTTTAAAACTAGATTTAAAAACTAGACCTTTGAGACCATCTAGTCTAATCTTTTCTCTTTTATTTCATTTTTTAATTGTCATGCAAAACCCACTTCCATATTGGTTGTAAGAGCAAAGTCATACATAACCCAAATTCCAAAATAAAAGCATAAATACACCAGTGGGAAAGTGTGAATCTTAAAAATTCTCAGACCCTACTTCATAAGGTTTGGTTAAGACCATTCCCCATTTTAAACAATGAAGGAACTTAGATTAGGAATGTGAGCCCTCTACTCCACCCCTACTTAAGCATGCTTTAGGGGAAGAAACTCCTTGCTGAACAATGAAAAATACTGAAACCCATACTTATAGTAAGGCAAAAGTTCTTAAGCTGTGCCTGTTTTTAGATCTAATACAAAAAGGTGCTAAGTACCTATAAAGGTCAGGCAACTTGTGAATTTACAAGGAGCAAAGAGGTGAGAACTTACTCAGAGGTTTTTTCAGGTGTGAACTAAATCAAAAGTTTAAGTCTACTCAGGTGTGAATTAAGAATGGTCTGTCCTTTGGAAAAACATCTACTGTGATTGGTAGATGTGAGAACTTAGGGGAGGTGACATAGGAGAAAATTCCTTTTAAAAGGAGGTCAAAAAGGAGGTCTCAGGAGATTCAGCTGGGAAAAGCTGAATTGGAGGAGGTAGCTGGTGTCTCTCTGAACACTAGAATCTTGCTTGGACAAATCTTGTGGTGAGTGGATAAAAGACTGACTGATCTCTCTCTTACGGTTTTCAGCCTAGGCTGGCTCATTCTGGCCTAGGCTGGTCTAGCCCTTTTTCTCATTATTTCCTTTTTCTCTATCTCTCTCTTTCATTAAATCCTCATTTGTATTAATTAAAATCTCTATAAATCCCAGCTGACTTGGATATATTTAATATTTGGGAATTTTCCCCTGGCGACCACCTTATATTTGATTTAAAACAAGACACTATCTTGAAACCATATTTTCTGTGGTCACAATTTAAGCCAACCACTCTTTTATCTGTAACAGTTTATGACTCCCACTATTTTAATCATCACAAAAGACAACTCCAATAGTTCCTTCTCTGGAGGTGAAGAGCATTGCCATCATAAATCTGTCAAGAATGTCTCATATCATTGCATTGCTTAGAGTAGTCAACGTTTCACATACAATTACCATCCAATATTGTTGTTACTATGTACAATGTTCTGTTTATTATTACATATTATATATATATTATTATATTATATATATGTATATATAATATAATAATATATATATATAAGCAGTACAAGGTTCTGGTTATTTCCTTCTGCATCAGTTCCCACAGATCTTTCCAGCTTTTTCTGAAATCATCTTCCTTGTCATTTTTATAGCACAATAGTATTCCATCACCAACATATATCACAATTTGTTCAGCCATTCATCAATTGATGAAGCTCTTCCCCTCAATTTCTAATTCTTTGCCACCACAAAAGACCAGCTATAAATAATTTTGTACTAGTAGGTCCTTTCCCTTTTTTTGTCATCTCTTTGGAATACAAACCCAGTCATGGCATCACCAGATCAAATGGTATGCACAGTTTTATAGTCCTTTGGGTATAGTTCTAAACTGCCCTCCAGAAGGGTTGGATCAGTTCATAATTCCACCAGCAAAGCATTCAGTATTTCCTTTGTTATGGATGAGGAAAATGAGTCTCAGAGAGGTTAAGTGATTTGCTCAAATTTGCAGATTATAAGTAACAAAGGTGAGATTTAAATCCAATTCCTCCCATTTAAAAGTCATTAAACTTTCTACTGTACTTGGAAGAAACAAAAGTTGATTTTTAAAAAAGCATAGACCAAAATTGGGGTAAAGAGTTTATTAGCCAAATCCTGGATTACAGGATCCCTTATATTAAATTCAACAACACTTATGTTGTTGAGTCTGCCATGTACTGTGCTAGTTACAGAGGTTACAAAGACAAAATCCAAATAGTCCCTGGCCTCAAGAAACTTACATTTTGCTGGCACTGTCAAAGAACTCAAGATCATAAAAATGAATCTAATAGCAAAGTGAAGGAGGGATCCAAGTAGGAAAGATCCTGTAGTCAGGGAGTAGGCTGGGTAGGCAATAGACCAAGCAGGAGGGAATGAACTTGAAAAATGCCAGTGGAGATACAAAAGAAAAGAAGGATAAGGGAGATGCTCCGGAAGTGGACTTGACAAAATTTGTCAACTAATAAGATATTAGAGATTTTTAAAAAGGAGAAAAGGAGAGGAACAGACAGACAGACACATAGATATACAGACAGAAGGAAAGATACATAGACACATAGATAGAACATAGGTAGATAGATACATAGATATATAGATAGGCAGATGGACAGATAGACAGATAAATAGACAGACAGATGAATAGATGGATAGACAGACAGATAAAGCAAGTAGGTATTAAGCACTTACTATATGCCAGGGACTGATTTAAGTGTTAGGGATACATATAAAAGCAAATAATACCATTCCAGCCTTCAAAGATGGATAATGGAGCATGACAGTACATAAAAAGGAGTTGGAAAAAGGGTAGGATATGGTGTCAAGTTATAGAGCTGGCCAAACAATGACATGGATGGCTTGTTTTAAGTGAATTGAAAGGAAAATTCACCTATCAAAACAAGATATCTGAGGAGCAATGAGGGAGGGATGAGGAAAATGGCTAGGGAGCAGGGAGAGGAGAAAAGGTGAGAGGACAGGATAGGACCAGAATTGACAGGATAGGAGAAAGGAGGGAAGTAGAAAGATGAGAGAGAAGGAAAGGAGGAAGGAGAAGAGAGTTGGGAGGGGGAGAGGTGAAAAGGGGAAGGAAAAAAGATGAGGAAAAGGAGGAGGAGGAGAGAGAAAAGGAAAAAGGGAAAGAGAAGAAATGAGAAAGTGTGAAGAAAAGAAGGGAGACCCTTGGAGAATCGCTACATTCAAGGATCTTGAAGTGGATGTGAAACTATGAAAAGAATAGAAAATAAGCAAATAGAGAGAGAGGAGGAAATCCAACTAATCAATCATCAACTTATCAGTTACTCAAATATACCAGGGAGGAAACACATAAGTAGTGGGTGTATCCAGAAAGTTCTAGGAGATAATAAGTAAGCTAAGCTTTGAAGGAAGCTAGGGTTTTTAAGAGGTGGAGTAGATACTTTCAAGATAAGGAGCACAGCTAGTCTACAAAGACTAGAGAGACAAGAGATGGAATGCACACTATGAGAGACAGTTAAAGCCAGTAAAGTAAGTCTGGAGAGAGGCTGGAGCGGTGAAGGGCTTGAAATGCCAAATAGGATTTGCTATTAAATATAATAAGGAGCCAGAGGAACTTCACGAGCAGGAAAGTCACAAGGAATATTGCTTTAGGAATATCATTTTGGCAGCTGTATAGAGCACAGTGGCATTGATGAGGGAAAAGGCAAGGAGAACAATTAGTTGGGTAGTTCAATAGTTTAAGAAAGTGTTGAGGGCTTGAATTTGGAATAAGTGAATGGCGAGAGGATGGAGGTAGAAATGAGGAAACTTGGCAACTGATGCAGGAACTGCAGGAGAGTGAGTAGTTGAGGAGATGTGTGATAAAGGAAGCAGAGTATATCTAATAGAAAGACCCAATAGTCTTTTTTATAGAAATTCCACCAGAAGGAAGCATGTCTGTATTTTTTAAATTTTACTTATTAATTAGTGTTTTATTACTAATTTTTTGTCCCTGCTGTCTTCCTTGCTGAAATTTACCCAAAGGTGTTGCCCAGACAATTTCCTGGGTCCAAAGGCCTCAGTCAAGGGCCTCACTTCTATTCACCTCATTGACCACTCTCCTTCCCACTGCTTCATGAACTTGGGCAATTCATTCAAAACCATTGTACATCTATTTCCCAGTTAGTGAATTGAGAATAACAAAAGCTTACTCCATTGACTGATAGAAGTGAAGTTGTTTCCCCAACAAGAACACTGGAAAAAATTCCTAGAGAAGAAAAAAACAAAGCCAGTGCTAACCCTACCATATCCATCTCTTTCTCCTTCCTTCCCTCCTTCCCACCTTCCTCCTTCCTTCCAAGTTCCCTTCTTCTCTGTCTCTGTCTCTCTGTCTCTCTCCTTCCCTCCCTCCTTCATTCATAATGTGGATGTGGTGGTGAAGGAAATATAAAGAACAAGGGAAGTGTGGGGGCATTAAAAATTAGAGAAAACCCTCTCTAGTCCTGTAAGAGTAGTAGAATCAGTCTGGCCTAGGGCTTCAAGGAAACAGTAAACTATTAGTTCTGGGCTTGTCAGACACTTGGTTTTTAATTAATAAAGTTCCCATGAAGGCCTCTTTTTTTTTCTTTTTCCACCACTCATTCTTTTTGCAACACATTGCTTTCATTGGAAAACCGAGTTACTGCATGGCAGACCCTTCACCTAGAGAGGAAGGGGAGTGCCACTTGGCATTATTATGACTGGCTCTCTTTAAAGCTTTTTTCGGTTGGAGAGAATTTTATTTTGCCCAGTAACAGGAGGCTCCCTTATTTGGACATTTCCCTTTGGATGGTGCCCCTTGAAGCAAAAACAGGTTCTGTGTGCTGGCTAGCTCCCTGGGGCAGCCTCTCATTTTGCTTATGAATATGATGATCCTAGATGAGGATTCTGTCCCTCCTCTTTCAATTTACCTACTGCTCGTTTCCCCTAGTTAATAAGTCTTCAATAGCTTGGCAAGCATTTCTATTTTGCCCTGAATCCCACTCCATGCAAATATTTGAGTCATAGAAACTTAAATTTAAAGAAACATAAATAAACAAAAAACCTTTAGAGATCATCAAGCCCAACCCCCTCATTTTATAAATAAGAAAGTTGAGGCACAGAAAGAGGTCAAATGACTTACCCAGAATCATATGGCTATTAAGAGTCTGAAGGAAGATTTGAACACAGATCCTCCAAACTTAGGATCTAGTTCCCAGTCTATTAGACCAGAGATACCAAACACACTAGCCCCAGGCAGCCAGAACTCTTGAACCCAGTTAAAATGTAATTGGGACATGTTTAACAAAATAAATAAAAATATAACATCGATATTACTAACTTGCAGTTTTCTAAGTCAATATGCATCCACAGGGATCTGTTTCTACTTGAGTTTGACAACACAGCATTAGACCATACAAAGTGTGTTGGGTGTTCAGGAACAACCAACACCTCTGGGGAGGGGTGTTGCTAGATCCTTTTCAGGGCTGCCCTTCTACTTTTGGTGTCTACCTTTCATCCAGCTCTGACCAGTGGCTCTAAGAAGCTGTACCACATGCAGTGGCTACACTCAGCAGACAGGTTAAACTAGGTTAAGGTAACAAACAGGTTTAATGAATTGGGGGAGAGTGACTATTGCAGACATGTGAAGACACCATCCACCACCAGAATAGGAAGATGAGAACAATTTGTTCCAGTGGTCCTGTGGGCAACTGAAGAAGGCATTGAAGAGAGCCTAGAGCCTGATCAGATGCCTTGCTGGTCAAAGATGCCAAAGTGTATCCTGGGCAATGACCAATCATTCTGACTTAATGTCTTGCCACTGGTCTCGGATGACACTAGAAATAAGATTGAGGCTGATGACTTGGTGCAACTCTACATCACTTAAATCCAGTTCATGTTCTAATCAAGATAATGCCCCATAAAAAAATTGGAAAATGAGGGGTTGTCCTCCAATTGCGATATGTTTGTGATGGAAGACTATTGTTCTAAAGGAATGATGAACTGGAGGAATTCCATGTGAACTGGAATGACCTCCAGGAATTGATGCAGAGTGAGAGGAGCAGAACCAGGAGAACATTGTACATAGAGACTGATACACTGTGGCACAATCAAATGTAGTAGACTTCTAGTAGCAATGCAGTGATCCAGGACATTCTGAGGGATTTATGAGAAAGAACACTAGCCACATCCAGAATAAGAACTGTGGGAGTAGAAACACAGAAGAAAAGCAACTGCTTGATCACATGGGTTGATGGGGATATGTTTGGGGACTCTAAGTGATCACCCTAGTACAAATATCAATAATATGGAAATAGATCTTGATCAAGGACACATGTAAAACCCAGTGTAATTGTGCATTGGCTATAGAAGGGGGATGGGGAGAAGGGAGGGAAAGAACATGAGTCTTGTAACCATGGAAAAATACTCTAAATTAATTAATTAAATAAAATTTTAAAATATAAATACAAAAAAATTAAAATTAAAAAAAGAAATTGCCCCATGAAGCCATTAGTCCTCTTCAAAAAGAAGGACAAACAACAGCAATGAGACACATTACACCATGATACCTCGTTACCAATTCCAAGATGGAGTAAAGGATTGGAGGGATTGTACTAGATCCATGACTACATTTATCTGGGGAACTCAAAGTGAATAAGCTCTCTACCTATGCAATTCAGTATCTGCTCTGAGACTTACATGCCCTTTTTTCTAAAACCTTCTTCATTTAATATCAATTCTAAGACAGAAGAGCAGCAAGGATTTGCCCAGGCACACAGTTTAGGAAGTATGCGAGGCCAGATTTGAGGTCCTCTTGACTCCAACCCAAAAATTAATCCACTGTATGATCTAGCTGTCCCTACAATTTATACTCCTAACGAGTTGACTGGGGTACTGAGAAGTTAAGAGACTTGTCCAGGGTTACATAGACAGGAAGTGTCAGTAGCAGGACCTGAGCTGAAGTTCCTTTGGCCTGAGAGCAGCTCTTTTTCCTATCTGTCTCTCAGTATAAATATATAGTCTGTTCCCTGCCAGCCTTGATAAGTAAGGATAGGAGGGCAACATGAAAATTTCAGGCAGCATAGTTCACTAATTCTCCTTTTCTCCAAGGAGATAATGTCTCTGAATAGTATTTTTGAGTTCCTTGTATCTGGACTGGAGATGAGAATGAGTCTTTCAGGCAAGCATTGCAGAAAAAATGACTGTCTCCAAGGTCCCAAGAATGGGTCTATGACTTGGGATTGCACAGTTCATAGGATCCTAGATATTGAGTTGAAAGAGACCTTAAGTCATTTATTCTGTGGAAGTCATGTGGCACAATGGATAGAGAACCAAACTGGGAGTCAAGAAGACATGGGTTCAAATCTGATCTCAGACACTTCCTAGCCATGTGACCCTGGGCAAGTCATTTAACCCCCTTTGCCTAGCCCTTGCCCTTTTGTCTTAGAGTTATTTCTAAGATAGGAATTAAGTGGTTTAAGGGAGGGGAAGAGACTTCCTTAATTCCAATCTCTCATTTTCTAGATAAGGAAACAAAAATTAGAGAGTTCAGTGACTTGACTAAGTTCAAGTGAATGAGGCAAGATTTGAACCCAGATCTTGCTGATATCATATCCAACATGTTATCTCCTAATCAAGAACATACTCTCTCCTAACCATCACCTTTAGCAACCTTCCAAGCACAATTTGGGCATAATCTTCTACATAAACCCTTTCTTGGTCCCCACTCACTCATTACCCCTAGTTATCAGCATTCTCTTCTATTTTTTTAAACTGTTACTTTTTGTACTAGTAACAGGTATAAGATAGAAAGCCAAAGACTAGGCAAACAGGGTTAAGGAATTTGCCTAGGGTCACACAACTAGGAAGTGCCTGAGTTCAAATTTGAACCCGGGTCCTCCCAACTCCACTCCTGATACTCTATCCACCCTGTCACCTAACTGTCCCCTGTCATATTCTTAAAAATTGCTTTGTCATATGCTTTGCATTTATGTATTTGCATCCGCATCATATCATCCTCTACTAGAACTGAAGTTCATTGAGGGCAGGAATTAATGATTTAGTTTTCAAATCAGGGCTTAATGTGCTGCCTTTCACACAGTAGGTGCTTAATAAAATATTGTTACATCAAGTTGAATTAATAACTGTAAAAAAGTTTAGAGATTGTTTAATACAAGCTTTTCATTTTACAGAAGCAAATCTTGGGCTCCGATTGATGAATTCATTTGCCTGATCAGGATCCCTAAATGCCCACAGTGTATAGACACCCACATGGTTCAGCCCTAGAACAATATATTGGGAAAAGATATTTTGAAAGGATTCTACCCACTATGGCATAGAAAGCTATCAGTTTCTATAATGCCACTCTTTGGAGTTTAGTGCTTAGCACAATGCCTGACACCTTTTTGTTTGTTCTGTCATTTCAGTTGTGTCCAATTCTTTGTGAACACCTTTGAAGTTTTCTTGGCAAAGAGTGATTGGCCATTTCCTTCTCCAGATTACTTTACACTTGAGGAAACTGAGGCAAATAGGGTTATGTCATTTGCCCATGCTCATACAACTAAGTATTAGTTAGTGAGATTAGATTTGAACTCAAGTCTTCCTGACTCCAGATCTGATATTCTATCCACTGCAGTCAGCAGCATTGCCTGGCACCTAGTAGGCACTTAATAAATGTTTATTGACTAACTTGGAACTGAAACTGCTTCCAGTATCTGCTTCTACCCTCATGCTACAAAGAAAACCCCAGGAATCCCCAGGAAGAAAGGTTAAAGCAACCTTTCCATAGTGCTGTGGAAGATGTGTGAGTTGGATAGGAGGATCTTATTTCTCACTGTATCTCTGGGAAGTCTGCCTCCATCTCTGCTGTAGCTGAAGCCCTAGGAAGATGAGGTGATGCTTTTTAGCAGTTTCACACCTTCAACTAAAACTCAAAGTTTCTCTCTACTTCTACCAGCCAAAAATAGAAAGGTTTGGGTGGGGGGAGCAGAGAAGGATTGCCTCATACAGAGGCTTTCTTCCAAGGGAATCACCAGCTCACACCACTAGCTTTCATCATTTTCAACCAGCTCTTTCCAAAACCGCAGCTGCTTCACAGGTCGCAAAAAAGAGACTGAGCAATAATATAACATAAAGAAAACAGGCTGAGGAGCCAGAGGACCTGGATTCAGATTCTACCTACCACTGTGAACTGGGGCAAGACACTTACTTCTCTGGGCCTCAGTTTACTCTTCTGTAAAATGACAAGTTTGGACTAGATGGCACTGGCTGTCCCCTTCCAGTTCTAAATCTATGATTCTATTAATATCTCCAGGGCAGCTAGAAACTCATTGTTTAAAATACTGGGCCTGGAGTTAGGAAGACTCATCTTCCTCAGTTTAAACCTGGCCTCAGACATGTACTAGCTGTATGGCCCTGGACAAACCACAATTCTTTTTACCATAGTTTCCTCATCTGGAAAGTGAACTGGAAAAGGAAATGGCAAATGACTCCAGTATCTTTGCCAAGAAAACACCAAATGGGATCACAAAGGGTCAGATGTGCCTGAAAATGATTGAAAAATAACAACAAAAATAGATATGCCCTGCCTGAGGTCTCTGTAGAACATCTTTTTTCCTTTATCATGTTCCCTTTTATAAACTCCATCTCTCTCTTCCTAAGTCTTTCTTCCCACCAAAAGCTGGTAAATACAATACTTGGCTTTTCATACAAGAGGCACTCAGTAAGTGATTGGAAAATTGTCATTAGCACATCTAAAGTGTACCATGCAGAAAGTTTTGGCTCAGACGCCAACGTGTGTCAGCATGTTACAGTTAGTGACATGTTTAACTTTTCCTTCCTAGCTGTGGTTGCAATGTTGTAAATCCTTTGGGGACTGCAGATTCATACAACCAAAGCAAAAGTCTTTCAATATGCTTCATGCTCATTGGATTTCTCCACCCACCCTCTCCTCCCCATCCTCTGCCTTTTTTTTCCCTTGAAAATACTCATGAAAAGGACTTTTGGTGATCAAAGTGAATTCAGCTGCTGGCAGGGCAAGAATGAGCACAAGCGATGAGGCTTCCAGTGTCTGTCTGTCTTAGGTCAGATTTTGATGAGATCCATACACTGTACCTAAGTTTCCTGCCTCCAGGAGAATCGAAACCATTCATTTACTTTTTCATCTTGGCCCTTTTCATCTTTCCCGTGAAGATAGTGGGCTATGTTTAGGCTTCAACATGCTTTGTCAAATTTCTCTTTTTTTCCATTATCCAAAGTTATTAAAAGATCATAACATTGGTGGCCAAAAATTGGAAAATGAGGAGATGCCCTTCAATTGGGGAATGGCTGAACAAATTGTGGTATATGTTGGTGATGGAATACTATTGTGCTAAAAGGAATAATAAAGTGGAGGAATTCCATGGAGACTGGAACAACCTCCAGGAAGTGATGCAGAGCGAGAGGAGCAGAACCAGGAGAACATTGTACACAGAGACTGACACATTGTGGTACAAGAGAACGTAATGGACGTCTCCAGTAATGGCTTTACAATGTCCCTGAACAACCTATAGCGATCTATAAGGAAAAAAAAAAAACTATCCTCAAGCAGAGGACAAACTGAGGGAGTAAAAACAACGAGGAAAAGCAACTGCTTGACTACAGAGGTTGAGGGGACATGATCGAGGAGAGACGCTAAATGAGCACCCTAATGCAAATACCAACAACAAGGAAATGGGTTCAGAGCAAGGACACATATGATACCCAGACTAATCGCCCGTCGGCTAGGGAAGGGATGGAGGGATGGCGGGGGGGAAGGGGGGGAGGAAAAGAAAATTATCTGTTTCCAATGAACAATGTATGATAATCACCAAATAAAATAATGTTTAAAAAAAAGATCATAACATAATAAAGTTAGTGCTAGAAGAGACATCAAAGTCCACTGAGTCACAAAATCAGAATCACAGAATTATTTTCACAAAACTTTAGAGTCAAAAGGTACCTCAGTGGTTATATAGTCCAATGGAAGGAATCTCCATCAGAACACAACAGACAAGGGACCATAGGACCTCTGCTTGAGGACTTCCAAGGATAGGAAAGTCATCACTTGCCATTCAATTTTGGATATCTCTAATCAGTAGAAAGTTGTTGCCTAACATCAAGCCTAAATTTTCCTCTTTTTCAACTGGCATCCACCCATTGTTCCTAGTTCTCTCCTTTGGTGCCCATTTTTTAAAAAAATTATCATTCAGTTGTTTTCAGTCACATCTTAACTTCATGGCCCCTTTTTGGAGTTTTCCTGGCAAAACTATTAGAATGGTTTGCCATTTACTTCTACTCATTTTAAAGATGAGGAAACTAAGGCAAACAGGGTTAAGTTATTTGTCCAGAATGACAAAGCTAAAAGTCTAAAGCTAGATTTGAACTTAGGTCTTCCTAACTCCAGGTCTGGTGCTCAATCCATTTTGTCACTTAGCCACCCCTGGGGCAGATAGAGTAAATCTAATCCTTATTCCACATACTTGGTACTCCAAATACTTGAAGATAGCTGCCATGTCTCTATAGTACTTCCTCTTTTCTAAGTTAAACATTCTTGGTTCCTTCCACCAATCTGACACAAATCAACCCACGGCTCTAATTTGCTGTCGCTGTTTTAGAGCCTGATTCTGTCATTCATTTTGTTAACTATCCCTCCCAATTTTGCAACATCTATAAATTTGATGAGCACACTGTCTATGTCTGGTACATTGGCTAAAATGTTGGGGTTGACACTTTCTGTCATGGTGACATTGAACCATTAACAAACGTTCTTTGAGTCAAGACATCCAAACTTGTTCTGAATTCATCTGTTTGTATTTTGTTTTCTCTATAGACTCCTGTCTTTTACACAAGAATAGAACTAGACACTTTAAAAAAGTTTTTGCTAAAACCAATTCCCTTATTTTATAGATGGGAAACTGAGGTGTGAAGAAGTAATTTGTCCAAAGTCCCCCATAGATAATATATAGCAGAGGCAGCATTTAAACCTAGACCCGGTACTATGAATGTAGATCCACCACTTCTTTTTTATTCAGAAGGAGGGTGATGAGGAAAGGGCAGAATTACAACTATCAGTTCTAGATTATGGGATAAGCATTGCAAATATATGGCCTGCAACATCAATCAATCAATAAACATTTATTATGTGTCAGACATTGTGCTTGGTATACAAAAAGAGATAAAAGATATTACTGTTCCTAAAGGAGCTTATAATTAAATGGGGAGACAAGTTGCAAAAAATATAGACAAAGCAAATTACATACAGGATAAACAGTAAATAATTAACAGATGAAAGGCATTGGAATTAAAGGAGATTGAGAGAAATATGAGGTCCTGGGTTCAAATCTGGACTCATATATGGAATCACTTGTGTGACTCTGGGCAAGTCACTTGATTTTCATTGCCTAGCCCTTACCCCTCTTCTGCCTTGAAACCAATACCCAGTACTGATTCTAAGACAGAAGATAAGGGTTTAAGAAGAAAAAAAGAAAAGAAAAAGAGGGGTTTGGAAAGACTTTCTGAAGAAGGTAAGATTTTAAGGGTGGGATTTAAGGAAACCATGAAGGTCAGTAGTTAGAGCAGAGGAGGAAAAGCATTCCAGACATGATTGAATAGCAGAGAAAATGCCCAGAGCTGAGAATGAAGTGTCTTGTTCATGGAACATCAAGAATGCCAGAGAGCATATAGGGAAGTAAGATGTAGGAAGACTGGAAAGGCAGGAAGGGACTAGGTCATGAAGGACTTTCAATATCAAAAAATATCATTTTGTATTTGCTTCTGAAGGCAATAGAAAATCACTGGAATTGGTTGAGGGTTGAGAGATGGTATGGGAGATACAGTATGGTACTGCACTTTAGAAAAATCACTTTAGTGGATGAATGGAGGATGAGTTGATATTGGGAGCGATTTGAAGCAGACAGAACCACCAGCTGGCTATCACAATAATAAAGGCATGAGCTGATAAGGGTCTGCCCTAGAGAGGTGAGGGTGTTAGGGAAGTGAAGGGAGTGGATATAAGAGATGCTACTTAAGAGAAATCAATGGGCATTGGCAACACATTGGATATGGAAGGTGAGAGATAGTGAGGAATCCAAGATGGTTCTTATGTTGTGAGACTGATGAACTGGGAGGATGATGTAGCCCTCTACAGTAACAGGGAAGGCCATGAGGGAAGAAGAGGATGTTTAGGGGGAAAAGATGAGTTCTGTTTTGGACTACTGAGATGAATCTTTCAAATCACATCTTTTAAAAGACAAATCCTGTTTGGGTTCAGAGAGTCATGGTGGGGGGAGAAACCTTAAATTGGGGGGGTTTATTATAGAAACATCCTTGATTACCACCACTTGTTAGGGGAGATGGAAACTTCATGAGGCCACTACTGGTGAAGTTGATATCAGGAGCAAGGAAGTACCAGACCAAGGAGGATCTTATCTATAGAATCACTGCTGGGAGATGGGAGCATAATCTCTTTCTGCTTTAATGAATTATTCTTGATAAGTAGATGCTAAGTTATCAGGCTATTCTAAATTTTAACACCCTAAGACAGGGGTCCCCAAACTTTTTACACAGGGGGCCAGTTCACTATCCCTCAGACTGTTGGAGGGCCGGAATATTAAAAAAAAAACACACACACAAACTATGAACAAATCTGTATACGCTGTCTGGAATAGCAGAGGCTGCAGCGCTGGCTGTGATGCACCTGTCACACCTTGAACAGGCCCATCACAGCCACCACTATACCAGACAGCAGTATACACAGTGCAGAATCCCCTCCCCCAGATCACTGCTCACCATGCTGACATCTTCCATTGTGCAGTCACATAATCTTTTGTGCAGTGCCTTGTTCTTGTTCAGTTACTCTCAGAACATGGTGCCATGCAAAGGATGATGCCACCGGAAGTAGTACTGTAAGTGAGTGATGCCATGCTTTGTGGCACCACCACATACAGTGCTCCTCTCACTGACCACCAATGAAAGAGGTACCCCCTCTGGAAGCATGGTGGTGGCCAGATAAATGGCCTCAGGGAGCCACATGTGGCCCGAAGACCATAGTTTGGGGACCCCTGCCCTAAGACAAGGTCCTGGTTGCTCCTTCCCTAGTTTTGCCTCTGGGGAGATGAGAAAAGATTCTCCTTGGATCTTTGTTGTAATTTATTCTTGAAATCAGAAAAGGACTACTTTTTTAAGCACTGAAGGCTTGGAAGTCTTTCAGATATTCTTTACTATTTATATATCTTTTACCCTGACCCTTAACAGGATAAATAAAAATAAAAATTCTAATCCTAGTTTTTCTCTTCACCTCCATTTGCTACAGTTTTCTTACCCATAAAAAAGATCACCAGTCAAATTTTCCTCTGAGATGAGACTATAAAAAGATGACTGCTTTATAAATCACATTGCAAATGATACCACTCCCTAGTGTCAAGGAGTTCACCAAAGAGAGATAGTGTGGAACCAGTTATAAATCAAATGAATTTATATTCCATTATTTTATAGGCATACTTTGTTGGTTTAAAGACTTTAGCCATACTTTGTCAAATTCCTCTTTTTTTCCATTATCCAGAGAGATAATAGATTATATATAGCTGGAAAGGACCTCAGAATCCACTGAGTCACAGAATCAGAATCACAAAATTATTTACAGGTTTGGTAAAGAAGTCCAATGTAATTCGTTACTTTATATTTGAACTTGCCTTCTCACCGTCTTTTCCTTTATTTTCTTCATTTTGAAGACTGAAGATTCCTCAAACAACAGCCCCTTATTTTAGGTCAGATCTAAACTAAAACAATCCAAGGTTTCAGGCTTAGCACTGGAATATAATGAAATTTTCCCAGGCCATATAATATCCAATAAAAAGAAATTCACTTAATAACAAACAGAAAATTCAATAATGATACAGTACTAATTCACTCAGATCTGGCCCTCATATGCCTATTTGTCTCTCTGTCTCTTCAGATAGATATGTTGACTCACATGGCAGTGAGGATTCTTCTTCAAGTCTGTGAAACACTCACTCCTAATAGTCTGGATCTTTTTTACTCTAGATACTCAGATATCCATAAGCAGAACTCTGGAGCCCCAGTCATCCAGGACAATTAATTCCTGAAGATAGTTTTCCTGCCCCTTTAAACAAACATGAAACAAATATTGCTCCTATCACATCTCACCCCTTGGTAGTGAGGTCCTAAAAATCTTCTATAGACCCTTTGGTCACTTAATGGCCATCACTGGAAAACTCTGATCTCAAAAGTTCAAGAAGCCTTACAAATGTAGCCTAAGATCAATTCAGTGAAAATAAAAGCAAAAAGATAACAGCATAATGACCCCATAATAAAATGAATCTACATAATGGGGATGATAACAGAGGAGTTTTATAATATAAAACAGGGATAAAGAATTGAAACAGCAATTGGAACATCAGGACCACAATATAAATGATACCTCCAGCACAATCACCAATCCTTGTCATAAATCAGGACCCTATAGGAAAGTAGCTTGGAAGTCTTAAAACTCTTGAACATAACCTTTTGTAGCACCTAGACAGATTCTAAGTCTCATCCTATGCCACCACCTACACAATATCCTCCAATAAAACGTCCATCATTAGAATTCCCTTCACAAGAATGATACAAAACTTTTGCCCCTTTGGAAGTCTCTGCTGAGAAGCTATTCATTTCTCTCTCTGTGTCTCTGTCTGTCTGTCTGTCTCTCTCTCTGTCTGTCTCTCTGTCTCTGTCTGTCTCTGTCTCTCTGTGTCTGTGTGTGTGTGTGTGTGTGTGTGTGTGTGTGTGTTTAGGCATTAAAAAAAATCTATCTTCATACAGAGATTCAAAATTGCTACTAAGCCAACTAAGAGATACCCTTTCATCCAGATAAAGAACCATTCATCATACTTGGGAAAAAGTTTATTCTCCCTTGTTTCGTTAGAAGGCAAAGAATATCTATCCCAACAATTCTATGCCTTGGTACACAAAGTCCTTTCTGGGAAGGAATTATCTGAAGGAACATCATTTAGAAAAGGGAAATTGGCTAATGAATGGAGCCTGATCCACTTCCCCAGGGTATATGAAGCCCAACAAAAGTCAGGAACCTCCAGGCCTAAGCACTTCTGAACACCAGGTCAAATAAGCAAAGGCCAGAGAGTATCTACCTAAATCTAAAATGAGTCCACAGTTAGCAAATCAGTCTTCCTGGAATACATGTGTAAGAAGCTGTTGAACCAGAGACCCCTTGGTCATGTACTAAAGCATAAAAGGTTCATAAACAAATGTAGAAAAGCAGGAATAATAAATGCAAATTTTCTAAATCATAATACAATAAAATTATAATCAATGAAGGTTTGTGGAAAGACAATTTAAATTAATTATAAACTAAATAATAACATTCTTTAAAACAGGTGGGTCAAAGAACAAATCATAGAAATAACTGATTTCATTATAGAGAATGACACCAAGGAAACAACATATCAAAACTTATGAGAAACAGCCAAAGCTGCTGAATGCTGAAGTTCCTGAATGCTTATAAATAAAATAGAGAAAAATGAATTAGGCATGCAACTAAAAAAACTAGAAAAAGAATAAATTAAAAATCCCCAATTAAAGAATAAGTTGGAAATCCTAAAAATCTAAGGAGAAATGAATAAAATTGAAAGTAAAAGAATTCTTAAACTAATAAATAAAGATTAGCATTGGTTCTCTGGGGGGGGGGGGGAATAGATAGAACATTGGTTAATTTGATTTTTGAAAAAAGAAAAGAAACAAATTACCAGTATCAAAAATTAAAAGGGTGAAATTGCTTCCAATGAAGAGGAAATTAAAGCAATCATTAAGAGCTATTCTGCACAATTATGTGATGATAAATCTGACAATATAGGTGAAATGGATGAATATTTACAAAAACATAAATTGCCTAGATTACCAAAAAGGAAGTAAAATACTGAAGTAATCCCATCTCAGTACAAGAAGTTGAACAAGCCATCAGTGAACTCCCTAAGAAAAAATCCCCAGAGCTAGTGAATTCTATGAACCATAGACCCCTTCCCTTTATTAGAGTAATGTATATTCATTGTGAGCATGGCTTCTTGAACTTTGACAAGAGCATTATAACAAAATTATCATTCCAAGAATTCATTCCAGAGTTGTAATATTCCATGCACTCTAAGGTGGAATTTGAAATGGAAAACCCAAAGCCTTGATAGAAGCCAGCCCAATTTAGTGTCTCTTTTGTCATGAAAGGCGTGCCCTAATAAGAAGCAAAGGTGTCTAGCAATGATGTCAAACTCAGATTGAAACCTGATCCCTGTAGGCTGCATATTGACTTAGAAAACCACAAATTAACATTGTCTACATCATGTTTTTTATTTATTTTGATATATATATATATATATATATATCCTATTTACATTTTAATCTGGTTAGAGCACTCTGGAGTTTTGCAAGCCACTTGTCACCAGTGAATTTGGCAATTCTGGTATAGGGGATCAGAAAAGAAGAAGTATGTTTCATAAACAATTTGATTAGTGGAGTATATGGGGTATTCAGAGAAGACTAGGACTTCTGGTGTGAAGATTTGGCTAAACTTTTACTTTTAGGGATGCTTTCTCCCTTTGGTGTTCACCTGCCACTCAGCTCTCACTTGTGGCTCCAATAAGCTATAGCATGCACAAAGACCACATCCCAGTAGAACTGTCTTAGTAGATATGTTAAACCAGATAGAGGGTAACCAATAGGCTTCAAACCCATCAATGACTTAAGGGGATGTCTGCCCTAAGTATGTGAAAACTTTCCCCATAAGAATGGGCAGATTAGAACAATTTGTTCTACTGACCGCAAAGATAACTAAAGCAGGCACCATGGAATGCGTAGAGTTTGGTCAGACATTGAGGATGCTAAGATCATCCCCTGCATCCTGGACCATCATCAGTCATCTTGACTTTTGCCTTACCACTGGATGTGGATGATTGGAAGAGAGAGTGAGGCTGATTACTTTGTACAACTCTGCTTCACTTTAATCCAAGGCACTATCCTGAGATGTCATTGGCACTCTGAAAACAAAGGACAGACAAGACAATATGAGCAAAGATCACTCTTCCCTTGGGACTTTGTTCCTTCACATCTATGATGGAAAACTGGCTGCTTGTATCCAACATTTCCTCATATATTTGACAATGCTGACCCCCTTCTCAGGCCACCATGACTCAGGAAAATGGTCTTTGGTTCCCTTAAGGTTCTCCAGTTAAGATGACTCAAGCTTAGAAGGAATCTCATCTTTTTTTCTGTTCAAGGGAGCTTATGAATGATATTCTCCAAAATTTAACTGAGACCACATGCAAGACATGAAAGAGTGGATGAGAAAGTCTCAGTACATTATAAACAACATTTCAAGGAGGCGAGTTTTTAATATTAGCAGTAAGACAGACGCCCAGGAAGGGTGAAATCCTCATGGGAAAGCTAGACCTCCCTCATCTCAAAAAGGCACAAGATTCCTGGCTCTAAAAATGTAAAATATGTCAATAGGAAAGAGCAGCCTGGTAGAGTGACAAAAACTTTGGTCTAGGGATCAGAAAATCTGGATTCTAATTCTAAACTAATAGTAATTTACAAGATATACAAGTAGAGACTCTGGCCCTCATTTTCCTCATCCATTAAAGGAGGAGGTCAGACTAGATAATCTCTAAGGACCTTTCTTTCTGTTATTCTCTCATCTATGAAACATGACTGTTCCAAAATGTGTTGGACAATTCTATTAGCCTGTGCCTGTGTTCCATGAAGAGCAAGCTTCCCAGTCGCTGACTGCCAAGCAAGTTTCTTGTGAACTGGAAGGATATTACATTTTATTCTCAATAACCTTTCTCAGGGGTCCTAGTTTCTTCTTTTCCAATGTTTTGCATTTAATGAGGCTTTAACAAAAGCTGTGCAATTTGAATGACAAGGGGATAAATTAGGCACTGGCCTATTGTCATCCAAGGAAATAGTCAGAGCTAATCACTTTCAAGAGAAATCCCATGGTGAATGCATCCAAATCGAAAAGCAATCAAGCCATGATTGTTTGTCAGAGCCTTTGGCTCTGAGTCTGGGCACAAGAATGAACCTCTGAGAACTGGTGGAATTTGTTCACATTCTTTTATGTGTGTAACACTATTGGTCAAGAAAAGAATAGGTTTCTAGGAAATAAAGATTGAAGAAATTCATTTGACATGATTTTCTACTTTACTAAAAAAATTTTAAACCCTTCCCTTTCCCCTTAGGATCCATATTATGTATTGGTTCCAAAGCAGAAGAGCAGAAATAGCTAAACAATTAGGGTTGAGTGACTTGCCCAGGGTCTCACAGCTAGGAAGTTACTGAGGTCAGATTTGAATCTAGGACCTCCTATTTCTAGGTCTGGCTCTCAATCCATTGAGCCACCCAGTTGCCCCCTTTACTAATAATTTTTGGCAAGGTAGAAGAGCAGGTCCCAAAGGACATTCGACATTATGAAATATAGAAAGAGTGTCACTGAAGGCTTGGAAGACAATGCTTCCAATGTCAGATATAATTTAGGGAGTATATATATATATATATATATATATATATATATATATATGTATATATATACATATATATATAAAGCAATTACTATGCAATATTATTAATATTAGTTGTGTTATCTATCTGTTTCTTCTATTAATTAATTCATTTATTACACATGTAGTTAATTCTCCTATGGATAACTAAGTGTCATAATGCATAGAGTGCCTGTCCTGAGTCAGGAAGATTCATCTTCCAGAGTTCAAATCTGGCCTTAGATACTTACTACATGTGTGACCTGAGGAAAGTCATTTAATCCTATTTGCTTCAGTTTATTCATCTATAAAATGGGCTGGAGAAAAAGATGTCACATTACTCTGGTATCTTGCCAAAAAAATTTCAAATGGAGTCAAAAAGAGTCAGGCATGACCAAAAAACAATTTAACAGCAATAATTCTTCTATTAATTCTACCACAAAGCTAGAACAAACGAATTCATATTTTAACTGCACATCTCCTGATGCAACTTAGACTCTCAGTCTGAACTCATATTTTACCAGAAGTGAGAAAACTCTATTCATTTCCTTTCCTTCCCCATGATGACAATTGGAGTGTAAATCACAGGGGCTGGGTAAAGAAGACAGCAAACGGCTGGTCACATGTTTTGTTTCTTTCCAGACATCAAGTCATTAAATTCCATACATCTAATTCTCTTTCAGGTTTGGGCACAGTAGATAGTGTGTTGAATTAAAAATGAAAGCAGGATTCAGAAAATTCTCAATTTTAAAATAGGTGGTATTTTTTAAAGTCTATAACTTAGTTGACAGAAAGCATTTTCTGATAGATGCAATAATATAAATAATAGTTAGATTCTCAGGATAGCCTATTTAGCCAATAGCATACCTGAAATACTAAACATTTATAATGGAAGTAGTGGAAAATAATACTTTTATAATATAACTATAATCTAGGTGGTGCAACAAATAGAGCACTGGACTTGGAATCAAGAAGATTCAACTTTATGAGTATCTGACCTGATACTTACTAACTGTGTGACACTGGACAAGTTCACTTAACATGATTTGCCTCAGTTTTCTCATCTGTCAAATAAGTTGGAGAAGGAAATGGCAAATTGCTTTAATATCTTTGGCAAGAAAACTCCAAATGGGATCACAAAAAATCTGACACAACCTAAAAATGACTGAATGACAACAAAAATTCTGAATAAAAATAAATTAAACACTAAAAAAATAAAAAGAAAGAACAAGAGAAATGAACATGACATTGAAGAACCTAAACAAATAGTTTAGCAAACCTAACATGAATAAAAAATGAAAAATAATCCTAAAAATTAGCAGGAAAAAAATTAAAAATAAAAAAACACCTAGAGAACTCATAAACAAAAGAGTTATTAGCACTAACAAAATTGATCATTATTAGCCAGTATCATCAAAAAAAGAAAAAGACAAATACTGAGTTACAAAAAAATTAAAAATTCAGAAGATAAATTCATGAAACAAAATAAAAGAACTACTAGAAACTATTATGTAAAATTAATATGCTTCTCCAAAGAAAAATCTATCCAATGTGTTGAGAGCTTTCTTTTGGGGTGGGGTGGGATAGTCACTGTATGAATACCAAGAGAACCTTTAGACTGTACATTGATTATCTCTTGCTCTTATAGGAGACTGATTAGTCCATTTTCTTTTTCAGGTATACATCTCTCTGATGATATCATTTGTAACTTTTGCACAATTTTTTGTTGTTAATTTTGTTGTAGGCTACTTGTATACATCATGTAACTAATTCTCTATTGTCATTTGAATGACCCACAACTTAAATTCTTCAGAAATTATAATACTGAATGACTCACTACCATATGAGCATTTTGAAAATAAGGATTGTTCCTACTTTTTCCTTGTAACTCCAATGCTTAGAACAGTGCTTCCTATATAAGTATCTAGTATGTGCTTACTGATTGATTACTGGATTGATTAAATAGATGAGCCTTTATTTCAAGGAGAATCTTACAGTTATTAAAAATGCCAAGAAATCTACAAATGGAGTCATGAAGTCAGATATGACTGAAAATGACTCAAATAACAAGAGTTTTCCAAAGGCAATCCAGACCATTCTCCTCTTCCAATTCAATTCTGTCCATCTACAATGTGTCTTGTTGCTAAGCCATAAGTTGTGTCCCCAACTCTGTGGTGATAGTGGCAATGGTTATACTAGGGATAGTAGTTGGTAATACTTGGAGTGGTGGTAGTAGTAGTAGAGTAATAATGGAAGGAAGAATAGGAAGAATGGGACATAAGATGGCGGAGGGAGTGGTGATAATAGAAGGAGCAGCAGTAATGGTAAGTGAGCATGACAGAGGTGGTAGCCACAATGGTGATACTGGTGGTGTAAGTCACAATGGGAATGGCAGGAATGATGATTTTTATAGTTGTAATAGCAATGGTGGTAGTCAAAGGAATGATGGTGGAAACAGTGGCAATGGGGGAGAGGAAGAGGAGAAGGGAAGGGAGAGGGAAATACAAAAGGGGAGGGGAGAAACATAGCAGGAGAGCTCATTAGTAATAATAATAAATACTATAATAATTAGTAATATTGGCATTAGTAGAAGCAATACAGGCAACAGCAGCAATTGTGGAAGGTAGTGACAGTAGTGGTAGCCTCTGTCCTCCTGTTGACAGTGAGAATCAGAATATTAGCAGCTGCTTTCGTCCATTGGTCAGAACTTCACTGGATCCCTTTCTTAATTCAGAGGATGGCCCTGTTACTTTTTAAATGGCAAAGAAGTCGATTTGGCTGTTTTCTCTTTTCCCCCAAACTCACACTGTAAAAATTAAACAGTCACCTCCCATAGCAAGTGTAAGGATAAGCTGGTGCTGAAAAGAAGGGGGAGGAATGTAAATCGTGCCCAGTGTATGTCAGGCTGTGGTTTTTACTAGATTAATGAAAGCCCCACATGGCATAATTATGTTTACAATGAGCTTACAGGAGTTTTCCCACAAGGTAGTGAAAGGGGATCGGGTTAAACCAATTATTTAGGTTTTACAGACCTGAGCTGGCAATGCTATGTCACAGAAGGAGGGATAGCTGTGCAGTGGCCTCCTCATCTGGGTCCTCACTTGGACCCAGACTTTCAGCACCTAGATTTCCTTTGCAACCTGATTCTAGTCTTTAAACTTTTCCTCCCAAAGAAATTGAAGTGAATTGTCCTCCCCCCCCCCATACCTCCCTCCCCCCCGTCCCTATCCCAGGTGACAAGGAGAGGCCAGTCTTTCTCCTTGATCATAAAATAATTTCCAGTGGGATGTTTTCTGATTAGAAAAACCTCATTCGAAATCTCCCCGACCTCTTCCATCAGTGGGCCTGGTCAGGGAGGACCAATGTCCACATTAAGAGGTCTGGGGTCCAAGAATAAGAGCCCTAGTCAGCAGTTAGATTTAAATTTATTTAACGGACTTAATGTCGGACCTAATGAAATACACTGGATTCATCAAATGGAGATAAATTTCAGTATCAAGGGCAGGGAGGTATGATGCAAACAATAGCCAAGTGACAAGCACTTACTTTGTGCCAAGGTTTGAGGGTTCAAATCTGGTCTCAGAACTTACTAGCTATAGGACCCTGAATAAATCATTTAACCATGTTTGCCTTAGTTTCCTTATAGTTAAAATGAGCTGGAGAAGAAAATAGCAAATTACTCCAGTATCTTTCCCAAGAAAACTCCAAATAGGGTTGACTGAAAAATGACTGAAAAAAATATATAAGGAAAGAAAGAGCAATGGATTTGAAGATAGAGACTAATTTGAATCCAAATTCTGAGCAAATCATTTCCCCTCTCTAAGTATATCTTCCTCATTTTGCATAATGAAAAGGCTAGACTAGATGATTTTTAAATTATATGAGCCTATGAGGGGAAAAAGCATTCAGAAATGAAAATTCAGTTAATCAAGGAAGTGAAATCCAAGAACCTCCTACTCATTGGCATTCCAATTAATCATTGGGAAAGGAAAGCCTGTACTCACTATCTTGGTAGGACTGTAACAATGGCTGTTTTCCCACTGTAAGATAGGGAGTGGGGAGTAGATGTGCCTGTTCCTTCTTGTTCTTTCTTTCTTTCTTTCTTTCTTTCTTTCTTTCTTTCTTTCTTTCTTTCTTTCTTTCTTTCTTTCTTTCTTTCTTTCTTTCTTTCTTTCTTTCTTTCTTTCTTTCTTTCTTTCTTTCTTTCTTTCTTTCTTTCTTTCTTTCTTTCTTTCTTTCTTTTTTGCAGATTGAGAAATGGAGTCCCAGCTAGGCTGAGCCCAAAGTTAGGAACTAGCTTAGTCCCATCTTTGCCATCAATTCTTTATTTTTCCAGGTCTCAATTCTTTCCCTTTTAAATTAAGGGAGCTTGTCCTGAATGAATGCTGAGATCCTCTCCTCTTCTAGGATGCCCTAATTTTAAACCTAGAACTCGAATTCTTTCATTGCTGACCCTGAACTCTTTCTATTACCAGATTTCTATGCCAGCCACATAGATTTGACAGATGAAATTGACAAAGGTTCCTTTTATAAAATCCCACCCACAAATCCAGCCAATTTAGTCAGAATTCAGTCAATCATCTATTTGATTTATCTACACAGCTTCAATAATGCATTCTGACTGAACTCACTGAACTGACTAAATTGGCTAGATGTTTCGTTGGTATGTTAGACTTTGATCTAAAAGCAAATTAATTTTAACTGCAGCCTGCAGCGTATAGATATAATTTTGTTTAGGGTTGCTTCCCCTCACTCCCCCGCCTTTTTCCTAGCCAATACCAGTTTCTCCAGAATAGCCAAGGATATTTTAAGGTACAGGACTGTTCTCACAGGATGTATATAATTTATTGGCAGAATTTTTCTGTCAACTCGTCAGTCATTTTCAATTCCAAATTACACAGGCCCAGCCCAAGTCTGGGATTCATTCACGTTAAATTATTGTGAATCATTGATTTCAGAAATGATAGGTTGGAGAAAATGTGCTTCGTGCATGAGAAATGGAATCCCACAACACATCATGTTTCCTGTTTCCTTAAGAGCCTTATTTTTCCGCTGGACCCCTACTACCCTCTTCTGCCTCCAGCCTCCACATTTGAGTCAGGAGACAGCCCAAAAACAGGATTCCAGAATTTTAGAGTTGGAAAGGACCTTAGTGATCACCTAATCCAAGCTTCTCAATTTAAAGAGAAATAAATAGGCTCCAATTGCTTAAGCATCTCCCCCAGGGTCACTCAGTTAGGAAGAGGCAAATTAGTAGGGTTTCAACCCAGGTCTTCTGCCCTCCAATACACTTTCTCTCTCTCTCCTGCTGGCTTCAAGATAACTATCTGTTCATCTATGGTCAGGAAGAAGGGATGATAATATCATTGTATTTCCTTAGAAATTCAGGGGAATGGGTAATTATCACTATTATTATTATCATTATCAAATTATTAAATATTACTCTGTTTAAATATTATTTTACTAAGTTATAATAATTATTTATACTATATTTATTGTTATATTGTTATTAAATTAGAATATTATTATTATTAAATACTTCTCTGATATGACAAGTTTTATTCTACTACTATGTTGCTTCTTGACATTTTTCTGGCAGTCCAATCAAAAAATATTGGGTGTTTACTTAGCACAATGCTTGGTACCATACATAAATGTCTTATATTTTTATTCAAATGTTCATATATATGTATGCCTTACACAGTCCTACAAACCAGAGGAATATTTAATAAGTTGAGCTATTACCCTAGATAGATATCCAGGGAATGTTTTATCTCCTCAGAGGGCAGATAGTTGGCATAGTGGACAGAGTGCCAGGCTTGGAATCAGGAAGACTCATCTTCCTATGTTCAGATCTGGCCTCTGGCACTTACTCAGAGTGCGTGACCCTAGGCAAGTCATTAAACCCTGTTTGCCTCAGTTTTCTCATCCGTACAATGAGCTAGAGAGAAGTAAATGGGAAACCACTCCAGTAACTTTGCCAAGAAAACCTCAAATGAGGTCACACATGGTCAAACACAACTAAAATAACTCAACAACAACAATAATGAATCTCCTCAGTTAGATAGTAAGTTCCCAGAGGGTAGGAACTACTCCTAATAGCAACCATATTTTTCATTCATATTTACAGAGCAAATTACAATTTATTATAACACTATGAGGTTGTTAGTGCTGACAACTAATATCCCCATTTTACATATGAGAGAACTGAGGCTCAAGGAGAAGTTACTTAGCCATGGGGAGTTGTAACTGGTAAATTACAGAGCTAAGAAAATGAATCTAGGTCTTTAGATTCATGGATCTTTCTAACATGCTACTCTATGTCAAGAAATTTCATTTTCTACAGAAGAAAACATATGATTTATCACTTATTTGGGTATATGATTTGGGGTTTTGGTCTTATGAGATATTAAAAAATGTAAAAAAAAATTTCTTACAAATTGAACAGTATGGAAATAGGTTTTGAGTGATAATGCATGTAAAAACCCAGTGAAATTGCCTGTCAGCTGCGGGGGGGGGGGGGGGGGCAATGATGGAAGAAGGGAGGGAGACAACATGAATCATGTAACCATGGAAAACTTTTGTGTTAATTTGTTACTGGAATAAAATAAAGAAAAAAAATTTTAAAGAACTATCATTTTATATTTTTCCAATTTATTTTCTATCTTAGAATGAATATTATATATTGGTTCTGAAGGAGATGAATGGTAAGGGCTAGCCATTGGGGGTTAAATGACTTGCCCAGGGTCTGAGGTAGTGTTTAATCTGAGACCAGATTAGAGTTCAGGACTCTCTCTCCACTGAACCAGGAGCCACCTAGCTGCCCCCTGGTTTTTGGATTTTAAAGACAATAAGAGCAGGCTAAGTACCATGCTATTGTGGCTCAGTTGTTCAGTCTTGTCTACCTTTTCTTGGCCCCCCTGGACCATACATACATGTGAGGTCCTTCTTTCCTCCATTATTTCCTAAAGTCAGTCCAAGTTCATGTTCATTATTGTTTCCCTAATGCTATTTTTTCATCTCAGCCTCTGCTTTCCCCTTCTCCTTTTGCTCTCAACCTTTGTTAGCAACAGGGTCTTTTCCAGTGAATCCTGTCTTCTCATTATGTGGCCAGAGTATTTAAGACTCAGCTTCAGTATTTGATCTTCTAGTCATTACCTACATAGTTCCAAATAATTAGTTAACTCATCGAATTGATTATTTAATTGAAATGTCTGAAGTTGTAATCAAAGAACCTAGAGACCTCTATGTCCCCAAAAGTAAACACTACTGATTATCCATTGGTCAGGGATCTCTGAAGGTGGAGCCCCCCATTATGTGCCCATAGACTACATACTCTCTCTTCTTCATTGGTCCATCAATTAAGATAGCAAAAGACCTTGAGAAAATAGGGTGAAGAAAGTGGGCATTTTTAGCTTGAAGAAGAGAAGATGTGGGGGTGGGGGATGGAGACAGAGGAGGAGAAGTGTCTTTCAGTATATGAAGGGTATCACAGGGAAGAGTGAAGAGAATTGTTTGCTTTGCCCCAAGTGGAGAGATCAAGGAATTATAGTTAAAAGTTGCAAAGAGGCACAAATTAGGCTTGATGCAAGAAAAAAACTCCCTAAGAATGTTGTTCTGATGTTTCTATTATGACACCATTTGCGGTTTTCTTGGTAAAGATACTGCCATGTCCTTATTGAGTTCATTTTACATATGTGGAAACTAAGTCAAACAGGGTGAAGTGACTTGCCCAGGGTAACACAGCTAGTGTCTGAAGCCATACTTGAATTGGAGAAAAAGAGTCTTCCTGACTCCATGACCAGTATTCTCTCCACAGTGCTACCTAGCTGCCCCAACCATCTGAATAATAATTATATAAAAGCAGAATGAGATACCTTGGAAAATAGTGATTTGCTCTTCACCAACCATATTCAAACAAAGGGTAAGTGGGTTAGTTGTCCAGTTGTAGAAAGGATGCTTGGTCAGCCACAGGTGGGATATGATGGTCTCTGAGGGCCTTCCCAACTGTCATATTCTATGAATTATTGAGTGCCTACTCTCTGAAGAGCTGGGGAATCAGGCACTTCCCAGACAAAGCATCAGGAATTCTGTAGACACTGAATTACTTAGCACTTTACCAACAGGAAAGCACTAGCAAACAGCAACTCGGATCTTGCCCAACACATTTTCAGCCTACTGACCAACATCCATATGGAAACTAATACAATACAGCCGGCAGACTGCTTTGCATGTTAGCTGTAGGGTGGTGAAAAGGTTACTTACCTTTCTTTCTGTATGGAAAAAGAGGAAGGTGGGGGAGTACACGTTGCCTTATAGAGTTTTCACAATAATGGTGAATTCTATGTGTAGATATTGCATTTTCATGAATTTGTATTTATTAATGTAGAAATAATAGAAATAAGTCATTAAATATATCTACATGGGAAACCCTATAAATATAGCATATATATAGTATATATGTATAGCTAGTATAATATATATACATACATACATATTAATTTACATATAATAATTGATATAATATATAATTATTATATTATATAATAATGTAATATATAAATTAGTTCGTTGGTAGTTGTCCTTCAGCTTGAAGAGGACCAAAAAGACATCACTGGTGACGCCTTTTGACTTGTGCATAAATTGAATTCAAGTGAGTTGCACAAAGTCATAGACTTCATTCTGTCTTCCAGAGTCATTGAAGTCCAGTGGCAAGACA